>NW_016107333.1:2684766-2706668 GCF_001604975.1 Cebus imitator
AAAAAAAAAAAAAAAAAAAAAAGAGTAAGTGTGGGAATGGAAGTCGAATGAAGGAAGACATTTTTTAAGTTTCATAATCCAAAATAAGTAGTGTATTCCTCTTTGAGGTTAAGCACATCAATTTATTCAGGCATTCTCTGAAGTCATATCTTGGAACACTAAAGTTTGAAAAGAGTTTTTGAATACAAGACCAATGTCCACCAACTTATTTCCCAGCATAGTTCCTGGCATTTAGCAGGTATTCAATAATTATTGGTTTGAATAAACTTGTTATCCTGATTGGCTTCTGTTCCAGTTATTCATTTCTGCATAACCAACCACCTCAAAACTTAGTTTAGCATAGCAATTTTTCATTGCCTCTCATGTTTCTATGGGTTGATTGGGCTCAGCTGGGCAGTTCTCACTCGGGGTCTCTCATGTAGATGCAGTTACATGGTAGCTGGGACTGTGGGCATCTGAAGGGTCAACTGAGCTGGACATCCAAGATGACCTCTTCACTCATGTTTGGCACCTCAGTTGGAATGGCTGGAATGGATGAGGCCAGCTGAGTATCTCTCTCTACATGGTTTCTCCAGGTGGCTAGCTTGGACCTCCTCATAGCATGGCAGTCTCAGGGTAATTTAATGTTTTGTGTATTTGCTGGCTTTCCTCAGTGCAAGTATTAAAAAAAAAAAAGAAAGAAAGAAAGAAAAGGAAGAAGGAGCCAGTTCTCCTAAAGTCCAGTAAGGCTCAGAACTGGCACAGCACCAATGGAAGCTTTGCAGGGCTCAGGCTAGTGGGGACAGTGACTCTCGCCAAGGCTTCAGGGGTACCATATTTGAAGGAGGATATAGAATTAAGATGCTAATAGAGACTGAAGGCCAGAAAACAGAATCCTAGCATGTCACCAAACCAAGGGGATCAGAAGCAGATATGGCAAAGGCAGCTTGGAATAAGAACAGGGAGAGAGAAAAGCAGAGACCAGCCACTCCACCTCTCAGTAGGGGAATAACAAATAATTTGCAGTTACCGCTGTCCAATTCTGTCTCACTGGCAATATTCCAACCCCTAAGTACTAGATACCAAAGAGAACAATCTTTAATATTATTTTTCATGATAATAATTATCACCATCACTTACTAGGTAACTGACTTGCTATGCTTGGCACCATTATTTCATTAAATTCTCACAACAATTATTTTATGGTATAGAAAAGGAAGCTGAGGTTCACAGAGGTTAAATGACTTACCCAAGACTATACAGAGAGTAAGTGACAGGAATAGGACACAAAACCAAGGCTACATGACTGTAGAGCTCAGTCTTGACCACTGACTTGTCCATTGACCCTGCACCTCTGAGAGGTTTATTGAGATAAATCACCTCTGATTTATCTCAATTATTATCACCCCAAATATTGTTTGGTTTGCCCTTGACTCACCTCTAGAAGATTCACCTGGCCTGCCTAGCTTTCCATCAAGAAACAAACCTGCCAATAGCTCCTCCCTACATTTCTTTTTTTAAAATAATGCCCTGTCCATCGGCAATGAGTTAGGAATGACCTCGTAGCTCAAGAACTGCAAGTCCTATTTCTGCAGAGACCTATGAGGGGCTGCCAAAGTACCTCTCAGCCCTGGCCAGGGTGAGCAGGTAATTAGATTGAATCCACTCTTTGGCTCAGTTTCTATTCCAAGCAAATCGGCCGTTAAGCAATCCATTCTTCAGGCACTCATACATCACCTGGGAATACCAGGTCATGATGGATGAGATGGCCATCAGCAAGGTCCACGATGGATGGCTGTCATTCATCACTGTGGGGAGCCAAAGGAGTCATGAGTTACTCAGGCTGTGGCACCTTCCAACCCCTTTGGGGCCAGAGCCAGGAGGACAGAGGCTAGTGAGGGTGGTGCAGAGCTAGGAAGACTTCTCCAGGAGATGTGTCAGCAACCACAGGAACATTCTGTCTCAGCCACTCCAAAGTAACGAGATGCTTAATGGGGTTTGTTGCTGGGACAAGAAGCTTGTAAGACAAGGAGAATGTAATAGATAAGATCACGGACTTTGGAAATTCCACATGTCTTTGTTCTGCCTTTTCCTTGTTGTATAAGCTTGAGCAAAGGATTTATCTCTCAGAAGCTCAGATTCCTCATCTAATTCCAAGTGCTCCTTCACATTTCTCAACCCCTCATAATTAGTTAGGCTGAGCCATGTGACAGGTTCTGGTTAATGAAATATATGTGCAAGTCACAAGTGTCACATCTGAATGAGGCACTAAAAAATTCCCACAAGAATTTCCAACCTCTCTCTTCCCCTGCCACAATAACCAAGAGGTCTCATGCTAAGATATGAGAGCTACAGAATAAAAATAGCCTGGATGGCTGATTACCTGGAAGGTGAAAGCACTGGAGAGCTGCAAAGACCCGCAGCTGACATTGAGTCAGCAAAAGATAAAGCTTTGTTAGGCTGTCATTGCAGCTGATGGTTTTATGTTACTGCAGCATAAACTAGATGTGTTTGGCTGTTTTGCATTGCTATAAAGAAATACCTTAGACTGGACAATTTATCAAGAAAAGAGGTTTAATTGGCACACGGTTCTGCAGGCTTTATAGGAAGCATGGTGCTTAGCTTCTAGGGAGACACGAGAAAGGTTACAATCACGAGAAGGCAAAGGAGGAGCAGACACTTCACATGACAAAAGCATAAGCAAGAGAGAGTTGCGAGGGTGGAGATATTACACACTTTCAAACAACAAGATCTCGTATGAACTCAGAGCAAGAGCTCACTTACCATGAAAGGGATGACCCAAACCATTCATGAGGGATCCACACCCATGATCCAAACATCTCTCACTAGACCCCACCTCCAACACTGGGGATTACAATTCAACATGAGATTTGGTGGGGACACATATTCAAATTATATCACTAGCCAACTCTGGCAAATACTCTATATCAGAGATTGGCAAACAGCCAGATAGTACATATTCTAGGCTTTGGGGGACACATGCTGTTTCATATTCTTCTTTGTTTACAACTCTTTTAAAATGTGAAAAAACATTAGCTTGCAGACCTTACAAAATAAGTCACATACATCACCTGGGAACACCCAGGTGGATTTCGTCTACAGGTTGTAGTTTGTGAACCCCAGCCCTAAATCATATGATTGTTGTGAAAATTAAATGAAATGGTGAACATATGCATTTTAAAAATGTTAGCTGCTACTATCTTTAACAGTGGTAATAGTTTTTATAAATAGTAATATTTAAAATAACTATGTCAGGAACTGCTGTAGGCATTGGTGATTTTGCAATGAACAAATCATTATGAAGCTTCTATTGGGGAGGGGATGGTTGTTGTTATGATGACATCAGTGTCGGATGACAGGATATTGTTAAAGTTTAATCCAATTCACTGGGCCTAAATCTTTGTTTCTGTTATGATTTGGGACAACTGTCATGGCTGGAGCCTGAAAGAGGCATCCTTCATGCCCAAGTCCCTTGGTTCCAGAAACAAAATCTTCTGACAAAATCATTCCATATAGCCCTTGTACCATAATAATGATCATAGTAATATCTGACTAGCCCAAGTTCTCACCAAACCATGTCCAATGTTTATGTCTTCCTTGACATATGCAACCCCAAATCACTGCTCCAAAAGGCTCCTTTAGCTGCAGAGTAGTCGAAGCTACCTTGCTAACCCATGTGTAGACCCCTGGTCTGGTTGATACGCATGGTCAAGATTTGCTGGGGTCAAGATAAAGCCCTCCCTAATGAGTATGGCTTTGAGATGCAGCTTCGGAGTTTCTGTAGTAATTTACAACCTATATTTATTGAGAGCATGATATATTCTGGAAACTATCCTATATAATTTGACTGTGTGAACCCAAATGAGACTGAGGGTCAAAGAGGTGATAAAACTTGCCCAACACTACTGGCGAGTGTGGCCAAGGCATACAAGTGGAGATCTTGCTGACTCCAAAATCATTGTGCTCTGCCTGCTACACCACACTGCCTTTCCACAGAGGAAGGACTCATCAACTGTACATTCCAGAAACCTGCACCGAAGAAAGAGTTGTTTTTTCTATTCCTATTTAAAAAAAAAAAAAAATGCCCTTGGGATTTTGATGAGAATAGCATTTAATCTCCAGACAACCTTGGGCAGTATGAACATTTTTAATAATAGTAAGTCTTCCAATTCATGAACATGGGATGTCTTTTCATTTATTTGTGTCTTATTTCTTTCACTGATATTTTACAGTGTTCAGAGTACAAGTCTTTCACCTCCTTGGTTAAGTTTATTCCTTAATATTTTCTTCTTGTTGATACTATTGTAAATGGGATTCTTTTCTTAATTTCCTTTTCAGATAGTTCCTTGTTAGAGTACAGAAATGCAATTCATTTTTTATGTTGATTTTGTAACCTACAACTTTGTTAAATTTGTGTATTACTTCTAACAGGTTTTTTGTGGAACTTTTAGTGTTTTCTACATATAAGATCATCGCATCTGTAAATAGAGATAATTTTACTTCTTCTTTTGTGATTTGAATCCCTTTTATTTTTTATTTCTTGCCTAATTTCTTTAGCTAGGATTTTCAGTACTGTCTTGAACGGAAGTAGTAAAAGCAGGTATCTTTGTCTTGTTCTATCTTAGAGAAAAAGCTTTCAGTTTTTCAACGTTATGTGATGTTAACTGTAGATTTGTTGTTGCTTTAGTCTGTTCTCATGCTGCTATAAAGAACTGCCTGAGACTGGATAATTTATAAAGGAAAGAGATTTAATTAACTCACAATTCCACATGGCTGGGGAGGGGAAAATCATGGCAGAAGGGGAAACAAACACATCCTTCTTCACATGATGGCAAGAAGGAGAAGTGCTGAGCAAAGACGGAAAAGCCCCTTATAAAACTCATAAGAACTCACACTCACTATAATGAGAATAGCAGCATGGGGGAACTACCCCAATGATTCAATTACCTCCCACCAGGTCCCTCCTATGACAGGTGGAAATTATGGCACAATTCAAGACGAGATTTGGGTGGGGACACAGCCAAACCACATCAGTTGTATACAGCCTTTACTATTAGAGCATAAATTAAAGAATCAAAAAAAAAAAAATAGAAAAAGTCAACAAAAAGGTTCAGTTCTTGAAAATATAACAAAAAGTGACAAGACTTTAGCTACATTAAGAAAAAAGAGAAAAGAGTCAAATAAATAAAATCAGAAGTAAAAGAAGAGACATTACAACTGATGCCACAGACATAAAAAGGATCATAAAAGACTACTATGAACAATTATATGCTAACAAATGGGATAATTTAGAATTCATAAATTTCTAGAAACATATAACCTACCAATTCTGAATAATTAAAAAATGGAAAACCCAAGAGATCAATAACAAATGAGGACATTGAATCAGTAATCAAAATATCTCCCAACAAAGAAAACCCAGGACCAGACGGCTTCACTGGTTAATTCCACCAAATATTTAAAGGAGGACTAACACCAATCCTTCTCAAACTCTTTGAAAAAATTGAAGAGAAAGGAACACTTCCAAACTCATTTTACAAAGCCAGCATTACCCTGATACCAAAACCAGATAAGGACACTACAAAAAAGAAAATGAGAGGCCAATATCTCTGATGAACATAGATGCAAAAACACAAGGAAACCAAATTCAACAAGACATTAAGCTCATACACTATAATCAAGTGAGATTTATTCCAGGGATGGTTCAATATAAGAAAATCAATTAATGTGATATACTGCATTAATAAAGAGCTAAAATGACATAATCATCTCGATAATGGCAAAAAAAGAACATGACTAAATTCAAAATTCATACCCTTAAAATTCTCAACAAAGTAGGTATAGAAGGAATTTACCCAGACAAGCTCACAGCATTTCAACATTACACAATGTTGAAAAACTAAAAACTTTTCCTCTAAGATCAGGAAAAAGACAAGGATGCCCACTCTCACCACTTCTATTCAACACAGCACCAGAAGTCCTAGCCAAAGCAATGAGGCAAGAAAAATAAACAAAAAGGTATCCAAAACTGGAAAGGAAGAAGTAAAATTATACCTGTTTGCAGATGACACAACCTTATATATATAAAATCTTAGTCTGAGCTTCTTGAAAGCAGGAATGTTTGCTTTGTTTCTGAAACCCTACCACCTGGGCAAAGCCTGAGAATGATAGGCTCTCACCCAGTATGGGGCATACAGCCTTCTTGTTAGGACTCTGATGATGGGGGAAAGGTGGTCATACCTATGGTGATTTGGAAGGTTGATAACTCATCACTCACTTTCAAGTGAATCTGGATAAGCATGTTCTTCCTGTAAATGGCACCACAATCCATCCACATGCTCAAACTGAAAACTAGGAGTCATTCCTGCTTTCTCCCTATTCCCATCCAATTCATTAACAACGACTGTCCACCTGAATTCCTGAGCACACCTGAGATCCAGCGACTCCTCTCCATCTCATCCACCTTCACCAAACCCCAGCCACTACCATCTCTTCCAGAAGAACTGCAGCAGCCTTCTCATCAGTCTTCCTGCTTTTCCTCTTACTTCCCTTCAATCTATTCTCCATGTTGTAGCCATAGCAATGTCTGTAAAATGGAAGTGAAACCATGCTATTCCCCCAAAATCCTTTCCATTGCTAACAGAAATCCTGTTGCCCTCTCATCACCTACAAGGCATGGTGTATGGTCTGATCCCTGCCTCCCCCACCCACCTTACCTCACAACACTCTCCCCCTTTCCCACTCACTTTACTGCAGCACACTGGTCTCCTCTCAGATTACATAACACATCAAGCTCTTCCCACCCTGGGGCTTCTGTAGGTACCCGGAATGACCTTTCTTTGTTCTACCTGGCCAGCTCCTTGAAAGTCCTTGGAGAGGGCTTCTCTGATCACATCCCACCTAAATAATTATTCTTACCTCACCTTGAATCTCATCACTATGTTTATTTCCTTCTCAGTACATATAACAAGCAAAATATTCTTTTGTTTACTTATCACCCCTACTAGACTATGCACTCCATGAGGATAAGATCTGATCATTACTATATCTCCAGTGTTCAGCACAGTGCCTGGTACACAGTAGAAGCTCAATAAATATTTGCTGAATGCATGATCCACAGACAGAAAACCTCACAGCAGGATCCACAAGCTCCCCATTCCCAGGCTGACCTAGCCTCGACCCATCATGTTCACTGTCCAGTTAATCACATGGTCTCAACATGCAGCTTCACTGGGCCATTGTGCCTTTAGATGCAGCTTTCTCCCCACCATGACTCCTGAGAAAGCTCTGAAGCAAAGAAAGTGTTCTCTGTGCCTTTGTGTCCTCAAGGCCTAGGACAGTGCTCTGCACCTGGCAGGTGCGCAGGAGAGGTTGATGATGATGCAAAAACTCTGCTTTGTAACAATATTGCAGACATGGTGGGAGGGAACAACAGAACCTCACTGATGTCATGTCAAAGTCACATGAAGAATCTTTGGGAAACGAAGGAGAATGCTGGCAAGGCCAGAAGAAAAATAATGTATTGATTTTTCAAAACAGGAAGCAGTCAGATTCAATCCCTTTTTTGATTCTAGACCTTCTCATGAACTGGTCCGTTGGCAAGTAATTTAAATGAAGCAATTACCATGATCTCATGTCCATCCCCAGAGAATGTCAGGTGAAATTACTCTAATTTCCTTTTTGATGAGGTGCCCATGCTTGGGACTAATATCTGTATTTTAGATAAGTATTCATTCAACAAATATTTATTTATTTAAGTAGCACCAATTTCAGGCTCTGCACTTGTGCTGTGGATGTAGCATGAATGAAACCAGCAGAACCCACCACGTCCTCAGGTGGCTGCATGAGGTGCCAGACACAGACAGCATACAGCTCAATAACATGTATAGTATGATCCATGCCAATGACTGCTATGAAGAAAAACCAAGGCAAGGTAAGGGGACAGACTGAGTAGTGGGGAAATTAGCATTAAATAGGATGGTCAGGGAAGAGCTAAGAAGGGGACATCTTGACTGAGACAGAAGAAGGTTGGGAAGCAGTCCATGCACATTCTTGGGGCTGGGACTTCCCAGGCAGAGGAAGGACAGGTGCTTCGCCTGAAGTCGCAGCATTCTGGGACACCAAGATGGAAAGATCACTGGAGTCAGAAGTTCAAGACCAGCCTGGGCTACAGGGCAAAATTCCATCTCTATTAAAAAAAAAAAAAATAGCTAGGCAAGGTGCTATGCACCTTCTGAGTAGAAGGCTGAGGTGGGAGGATCACTTGAGCCCGGGAGGCGGAGGTTGCTGTGAGCCCACATCATGCCACTGCACTCCAGCCTGGGCAACAGACCCTGTCTCAAAAAAAAAAGAGAATAGAAGACATGGCTGGGCAGGGTGGCTCACACCTGTAATTCCAACACTTCGGGAAGCTGAGGCAGAAGAATCACTTGAGGCTAGGACTTCAAGACCAACCTGAGCAACATAGCAAGATTTTATTTCCACAAAAAAGTGTGATGGCACACACCTAAGGGCCCAACTACTTGGGAAGCTGAGGAGGGAAGACAGTTTGAGCACTGGAGGTTGAGGCTTCAGTGAGCCTTGATCATGCCACTGAACTTCAGCCTGGGCAACAGAATGAGACACTGCCTGGAAAAAAAAAAAAAAGGAAAAAAAGAATGGGAGACATCTCTGGAGGGAGCCACAGGTTTGGTTCTTGCCATGTTCTCTTATAACTTTATAGACTTAGAAAATGAGGTCTTCTCTTCCAAAGCCTAAGAAATCACTGCTTTGGCAGAATCAACATGATCTCCACAAACTGGATGGCTAGGACAAAACCAACAAAGGACATTCAACAGGAGTGATTCTTTAATCACACATTGAAGTTCAGTTCAAAGCATACATTGCGTAAGATCAGGGGAAAGGAATTTGAAATCCTGTGGAACCTCTTGCAAAATAATAGAATTGTTTTGCCTGAAAAAGGCACATGGGTCATGAGAGGGGACCCCCCTAAGTCCTCTGTGCTGCACAGAGCACACCTGGAGCTCTGTGCCTGGACTGACCCAACTCAAACCAACAGCAAAGACCACATCTAGCAGAACATTACCAAGGTGCTAGCAAGCACAGCTCACACTGTCCTTCATCCCAAATTCACACTCCTAAGGTGAGGATGTGAACCCCAGGCTTCCCCATCCTCCTTGGCATAAGAGTCCAACACCCTTCACCATGCCTCAGTGTCCATCCACAGAGACAGGCTGCAGTGAGCCAGCCTCAAAGAAGACTGGGAAGAGGCTGACTCTACTGTCAGCCTCTGGTCCCAGCCCCAAGGAAGGTTGAGAGACTCAGAGCCTATAGTGGGGTAGGCAGGAGACACTGGTGGCTGATACCAAGAACAACTGGTCACAACCCAAACTCCCATCCTTACTGAGCACCACAGATACTGTCATTTTACTCAGGGCCATGTGTTAGGAAAGGTGAGTCTGAGTTGGCCTTTGGGGACACACCTGCTGGAGGTTATCAGAGGCACTCACACAGAACCATCATTGACATGGGTCAGGCCTGCAGCTCTCTGAACCTCAGCAGGAGATAGATAGGGAAGAGGAGGAGGCCAGGCCTGGGCAGGCCAGGGCTGACCACCTGGCTGTGGCCCCGAGGTGGGAAGTCAGCAGCCCAGTGTCATTGTCCAGAGAGGTATAGCAAATTCAGTTCCACTCAGCCTATGTCAAGATCCAGATGCATCCAACTCAGATCAGGATACCAGATGTGGGAACAGAGTGAGAGTCCAGTACAACAGGGAGTGTTAGGAGAGGACCAAGCATCAGGGTCCCAGCCAAGCAAAATAGGGTCAGAGCAGGACTCCAGCACCTGAGACACCATAAAAGCCATTAGATCAGTCAAATGAGAAGCTTCTGGTACTGATGTACCACCAGGGCAGCGAAACTGTGCTCTCAGTGGGGAGCTGAGGAAGACTATGACCTGGTGGAAGTGGGGCGACCCCAGGCATGGAAGCAGCAGGCTGAAGTCCAGGAAACAGAGGCAGTGGCTCTCCAGCCAGCCTGTTCACATTGAGCCAAGACTCCAGTGATATCTGCCAGGTATGGAGAGCTTCTGAAAGTCACAGTGACCCATCTCGGGCCAGGGACCTGGTCCTCGTCCTCCAAACCCTGTCACTAGAGCTGTGTGTTCTGCTCTCTGCCTGGTTATTGAATCCTCCCTCTAGGAAACTGGTCATTGCAGAGGAAAGCTTAATTGCATGTTTGCCAAGGAGATGAATTCCTGCAGCAAGAATCTTGGGCAAGCCATCCTTATAGGCATAGGTCCCACGGTCTCTCCTCCAGTGTATGGAGCCACCCTCCTTGGGTCCCCAGCATCCGTTTCCCTGCTCAACTCCAGCCACCCTGGCACCTCAGCAAACAGCCACCTTTGCAGACTAGCCAAGTGAAAACATAATTCCCCTACTTCTTGTTCTTTAAAACCCACTCCTGGGTTTTTTTTTTAAATCCCAATTCTAGGGCATTTTCAAAACTGAGAGAGACTTTTCCATACCGGTTTCTTTTCCCAGTTGCCCAATCCAAAAGGAAAACTCAAGACCCACAGTTTCCCTTGGACATCAGGATTTGGGTTTGAGGCCATGCTCTGTGGCAGTGGATGCTGCTGTTGTATTACTTTTATGAGTGTTAAATTTTTAAAAATCA
The DNA here is from genome assembly GCF_001604975.1 of Cebus imitator. Classification (NCBI taxonomy): domain Eukaryota; kingdom Metazoa; phylum Chordata; class Mammalia; order Primates; family Cebidae; genus Cebus; species Cebus imitator. The sequence continues at coordinate 2,695,440 of NW_016107333.1, forward strand.
TAACAAAGGTTGGCTCCGGCAGTCGTGCATGCTGAGGCCTCACAATGCTTGCTGTCGTAAGGGGCTGATTACCCAACTCCATTTATCAAAGTGTCACTTCTCTGACAGGCCCTAATAAATATCCTGCCAGAGACCCCGCACCTGGCAGCCGGGCCTCTCGGCAACACGCCGCTAACCTAATTTGCTAATTGCTGCTTTCCCCATTAATTTTAGTCCTGTCTTGTTTGGTGTTGACATGGAGGAAAAAGAAATAGGGTGGAAAAAACAGACAAGAAAGAAAATATCTTGGGGTCCCCCAGCATTCAGTCCGCCCTCCCGCCCCTTCACATAACCACTCAATAGCACTCACCCCTAAATACCAACTTCCTTCCCCTCTCTTCTTCTCATCATGGCTGGGGGAGATTAAACATTTAAAGGTGCAGGTGCCACATTTCCCAAAGCAAAAATCAGGACATGTGCCTGATAATGGGATATAATGTTTGAAAATGGGGCAGTTGTAGAAATATAAGGGGCCTGTGGTTACCATATCTAGAGAATTTCAGCCAGGCACCAAGGTGCACTCCTGTAAGCACAGCACTTTGGGAGGTGAAGGCAGGAGGATTGCTTGAGCCCAGGAGTTCAAGGCTGCAGTGAACTAGGATCACAACACTGCACTTCAGCCTGAGCAACAGAGCAAGACTCTGTCCCTTATAAGGAGAAAAAAAAAAAAAAAAAAAAAAAATTTTATCATTCTAATCAATATCATTGCACTGGCTAGGGAAGAGATTAAGTAGGACATCAAGGGGTTAACAAGTTCAGCCCATCAGTCCTTTCCTACCCCACTATCCCAGAGCCTTCAAGCCCCAAAGGTTCCTCATTCCAACCCTCCCTGCATCACAGGTGAACTCTGCCTCCCTTTTGGTCTCACTCTCAGCAATGATGTGCAAGACAATATCACAGTCTGCCTAAGGATTGATCTTCCCAGCCAGGACTGACTCACCCAGAAGGTGAAGAGGCTTTACTGTGGATTATCTGGCTATAGATCATTACTGTTGAGCCCAGCGGGTTCAAAGACCTGGATACACTCTCTTCTCTGAGATGAATGAAAGTTTCTGTCTTAAAAAGGAGGATGACTGTCTCACTCACCCAATGATCTGAAAATGATTTCTTCCTCCATCTTGGTACATGGAAACCTTGGGCATTGTGCTGGTGGTCTCACATTGGACAGACTGGATCTAACCATAGATTCTATTTAATCCATGTACTTCCTTATTATAGATTTCACTATAGGCAAACCAGCAACATCAAACAAGACAGGGTTGTGGCACTGCAATTTTTATTTTTAAGTTGACAAAGATGGTACATGTTCACTGTAGAAAAATGTACACCTTCAGAAAGATGCAAAAATTCTTCAATGTCCCATCACTCAAGGACAACAGCCATAGGAGTATGTAATACTTTGCATATAGATCATGCTATTATACTACCTCATTTTTCACTCACATATCAAGGCACTCTTTCTGTGCTATTAAGCGTATATCTCCATCATTCTTTTTAACCATTTTACCAGAATTTATTTACTAGTCATATATGGACAGCTAAAATGGACATTTAAGTTGTTCCCTTTTTTTCCTATCCACAATGCTGTGATGAGTAGCCTTGTTCAGTACTCCCCCTCTTACCCACGGTTTTGCTTTTCACTGTTTCAGTTACGCACGGTCAATCAGTTTGAAAAATCATCATGGTTCAATGATCCAGAATCACCCAAAGCAAAGTACCATACTTCTGATGTATTGTCACAGTGGAAAATACCTAGGTCAATAGTAGCTTCATGCCATATCACAATGCCTATGTCATTCGAAACCTCACTTTGTCTCATTACGTAGGCATTTTACCAGCTCACATCGTCACAAGAAGGGTGAGTACAGTACAATAAGATATTTTGAGAGGCAGAGAGACTACATATACATAATTTTTATTAAAGAATATTGTTATAATTGCTCTACTTTATTATTCTCTTACTGTGACTAATTTGTAATTTGAATGTTATCATAGTTGTGTATATATGGTATAGGAGAAAATATGGTATATTTGTATAGGGTTCAGCAGTATGCACAGAGGCAGGTAGAGGGTGTCATAGAATGTATCCCCCCCCCAAATAAGGGGGGCCATTATACCTACACCATTGTTCATTTGTCCAATTACTATCCTAGGATAGATGGCTAGAGGTAGAAGCAGCAGCAGCTTAAATGGTGTGTACATTTAAAATTTAGATAAACTTTCTCACATTGTCCCTGAAGAACAAACTTACATTGCCCTCCCCCCAAGCCTGGTGTATGAGATTTTACTATTCTACAACCTCAAATTGGTCAGCTCTTTTTCATTTTTAATCATTGCCAATCCTCTAGGTTAAAAAATATATAATTTCTTATTTGCATTTTTATTATTTATGAATTTCAAAATGTTTTTATGTTTGTAGGAAATTCAAATTTATTTTGTAAATTACCTGTCCTTATCCATTGCACATTTTTCCATTTGCATTTTTTATTAATTTACAGCTGCTTTTTATATATTATGGATATTGTTCCTTCACCATATACAAGTTTTTCATGCATTCTTCCTACCATGCCCAGGTTATTACTTCAAATTTCTACATAGTGTTTATTATATGATAGTGGCAAATATCAAGAACATTTGGCTATAATAAAATCTACAACAGGGAAGTACGTGAGATAAGTAGAATCTATGGACATATCCACTCTATCCAGTGTGGGACCACCAGCCAAATACTAAGGCTTCCATGTGTCAAAACAATAATATTATATGCTGATCCCTGGATGAGCGAGACAGCCCTAAAATCTCTCAGCTTCCTCTCTGTGGCCTCATATTCATCTTACTTCCCTCAATGAATTGATTGCCAGTTTCCTGATGACCTGAATTCCAGGAAGGAGCTGCTAGAACCAAGCAAGGCTATGTGATAAGTCAGTAATCCAGCCTTCAAGATTCTCACCTTAACAATAGTGAGCTCTCTGAGACTTGTTACCTAGCTTCAGCCTAGACAGAGCACCCAATTCTTTGTGTCCAGATCACAGCATTATGGATGTTTTGTTGAGGATATAAACCATAAATCCTCACCAAAATTGGAGCTTGGGTTAGAAAGAGGGAATGGCATAAGGGAAAAGAAGAAACTAGGGAGAGGCAGATTTGAGTTAGTCAACACATCCTTCAGTCCTGAGCTCCATAGCTGGGTTATCACTAGTGGTAGATGATGAAGTTCTGGTGATCACATACACCGGAGGTAGAAGATGAAGGACAACATCCAAGTGTACAGCGATATGTGTGCATGTTTACACTCCAGCTGCTCAGTGTCTATAGGTGTATTCACGTGCAGGCTCAGGTGTGTGTACAAAGCTGTGTGGCAGGCATGGGTGGGAATGAGCAAGTGAACAGGCTGACATGAGTATGTCCCAGTTCATCTTTGTACAAGCTTGCCAGGGTAATTATCTACTTAGAGACCTCTGCCTGGACAGAGAAATGAAGATAAATGCCTTTGTATATAAGGACAGGGTTGCAATATCTGTGAGACTATAAAGGACAAGAGACATCAGACCCAGGATAGTAACTTTTCTAAATGTTATCCAGATTCACACACTCAGTCCCAGAAGTATTGAAACTACACCAGAACTAAGACCAGGTGTTTGGAATATCCTCATCCTTTTTCATATACTTGGAACACTTCTTTTTCTACTTCAAGACCTGACTCATTTGTCTCCATCCCCCCAATCAGCCTCATGGAAGAGTTCACCTTAGGACCTCTATTTCATAATACTCTTCACACCATATTCTAGTTATCTGTATACATACATTCCCCCTAACTAGCCCATAACCTCTTTCAGGTCAGGACCTGTGGACCTATGTCTTACTCGTCCCTGTACCCATGGCATCTGGTTTCTAGACACTCAGGAGGTAGAATAAACATTTGCAGAATGACTTCTTGAATATGGCTCTCTTACCCAGGGTTGGGCCCTGGGGTCACACAGCCTTGGATCAGATGTCAGCTATGGTACACAACAGAGATATTGGGACACTCCTACTTCCACTAAGTCAGTGATAGCAAGAAAAGAGGTATATATATCCAGGCCTGCATAATTAAAGCAATAAATAAAAGTCCCCCAGGCCCTCCTAAGATGTTCAGTAAGTAAGCATTTAAAAGCCTTCTCCTTTCCTCTCACCACTGTCTAGAACATGAATTGGCAAACCTTTTCTCACAAGGCCAGAGGATAAATAATTTGGGCTTTGAGGGCTCTATGATCAACTGTAGCTTTCACTCGTTTACTATTTGAGAGCAGTCATAAACAACACATGAACTATGTATGTATGGCATAGCTGCGGACCAATAGAACTGTACAGTCTGCCAAACCCTGGTCTAGAATTCTGAAGTGGAGGAAGAGACGCAGACCCACACCAAGGATAGCAGTGGCCTCTATCAGGGTTGAGGGGCTAACCCATCAGCACCCTTCCTGAGAACCACACAGCCAGGCCCATCAACCCCACATCAACACCATGCCAAAGCAGAAATGTTCTAGAGGCTGAAGAAAGAGCTACTGCATGTGGTTGCCCAAGCTGTGCACTGCACAAGTTCAGGGGATGCCGTTCACACAGATCTTGATATGAATGGTGCCCTCATGTGAGTTGGGCAACATATCAGCCCCTTGCCTAAGGGTTGCCAAGAAGCTCCATATTTGTAAGAGTCACTGGCTGGTGGGTGATCATGTAGACCTTTGGCTGCTAGTCCACTAGTTCAAACACCTGATGGACAAGGGTATCTCCCCCACAGAAGGAATGTGAGCCTCTGCTTCTTTGGAAGCAGTGTGATGGGGGCTTTCACATTGCATAGAAAGTTTGAGGCTGGGAGGCCAGGGTTGAAGGGTGCCTGGAAGGAGTGGATCAGGGACTATAAGAAGCTGCAGGACTTTTTTTTAAAAAACTGTTTCTGTTGAGGCTTAATGAGCATGTGATTTGGGGATATAAAGCTATCTGCCCCCAACATACCACTGCTGAGTCTGTTGCTCTCAGCTCCTGGTTTCTCAGGAATCCAAGAGATAGCAGGGGTCCCTGGAAGTATTCAGCCAAGAACCCCACCTAAAAAGCATGGAGGCCAGCTCTGGGGAGGAGATGACATCAACCTTCATCCTCACAGGCTACAGGGCCCAGCCCCTCAGAGCCAGCAAAGAACCACCCCAGATCCCATCCTACCCCAAAATGCCCCAGAGCTGGCCGCAGCTGGCCCCAGATCCCTCCCAGGATAAGCCTGCTGCCCAGCTCTCAGCCATTAAACTCCGCTGAGCCTTCTTCCAATAGCTACAGATGAACAAAATATTGCCCTGTTCCCAGTTACGTTAAAAGGGCCTAGTAAAGAATAATGGCAAAGATGCTCGCAGCCAAAAGCTGCTCTTGATGGCCCTTTAAGCAAGATTTACAGCCGGCATTTAGCAGTGTCCCTGGAACACTTGCTGGCACCGATCAGTGGGAAGTATGTGCGTGGCGCCTCCCCAGGCCAGCAGGCAGGACCATTCTTCATTCCGGGCCCCTCTGCCTGCCCCCTGTGCAGTGCTGGCTCCCCTACTAGCCCTGCCCAAGTCCATTAGGCCCCTGCCTGGGCTGCTCACTAATAATCCTGGCTGTCAGGTGCCTCTGGATAAGACAAGCAGAGGGGATGGGGAGGCCGTGAGGTGTGCCAGGATCTGAGAAACTGAGTCAGGGACAAGGGAGAAGCAAGGAAGACAAAGGTGGTATGGGTCCCTGGAGAATAGAGTGCCCTCTTAATTTATGTATTTAACATGGATTTATTGAATCCTGGTATGTGCCAGGCAAGCCAGGTAGAGGGGTGCAAAAACAAGCACACTTGCTCCCCACCCTTATAAAATGTATTATTGGCCGGGCACAGTGGCTCACAATCCCAGCACTTTGGGAGGCTGAGGCAGGCAGATTGCTTGAGCCCAGGAGTTCAAGATAAGCCTGGACAATGTGACAAAATCCTGTCTTTACAAATAATACAAAAATTAGCCATGCGCAGTGGCATGCACCTGTAACCCCCGCAACATGGGAGGCTGAGGCAGGAGAACCACTTGAACTTGGGAGCCAGAGGTTGCAATGAGCCAAGATTGTGCCACTGCACTCCAGCCTGGGTGACAGAGTGAGAATCCATCTCAAAATAAATAAATAAATAAAATATATTCTCCAGAGATAAAGAGAAATAATAAACTATCGATAATAATAAAGTATGATAACTGTTTTCATAAAAAGATCCCAAGGAAGGAGCAAATAAGCCAGGCTTGGGGGCATCTCTGAGAATACAGGATTTACCTAGGACATAAACCTGTGCTGTGCAACATGGTGGCCACCAGCCACATATGGCTCTTGAGTACTCAAAGTGTGGCTCATGAAAATTGAAATGAGCTGCAAGTGAAAAATGCACTCCCAATTTCTAAGCCTTGCTACAAAAAAAGGCAAAATATCTCATTAATAATTTTTATACTGATCACATGTTGAAATGATTAGATTTGAACATTTGGGTTAAATACATTAATTTCAACTGTTTCTCTTTTCTTTTTAAATATGACTACTAGAACATTCTGAAGTACATAAATGACTCACACTTGTGGCTCACATCATATCTATTGGTAATGTACGTGTCATTATTCAAGATAAGCCTTCCTATGAGACCTGGCGTAATGGTGACTAGAAATCTGCCAGGTGAGCCAGGATGGAGGAGCACAGACCAGCAACTGAAGGTTCAGTAATAATATCCACCCTACCAAACAAAGTCTAAAGTCTGGACCCCTGATAAATAAGCTGAGCTCCAGGAAGAGAAATGGTGGCAGAAGCCTCTCTGTCAGCTTGTGCAAGCACATTGGATGTCTAGGGCAGGCCAAAACTCAGGGAGTAAGCTGGTGCCTGAAGCACTCATCAGCATGGCAGGTCTCCGGCTGCAAAACTCACTCCAGGTCCCACCTAAGGATTCTGCCTCAGTTTCATCTTGTCTTCTGGCTCCAGCATCCTGACATTCCAGCTGCCCTACAAGTTACAGGCTTACTCTCACCTGGAGCTTCTTCAATTCTATATAGCAAGACCCCACACAGTGGCTTGCCTTTGCTGCTAAAGAGTTTGAGAAGTTCTGCTTGCTGGATATACAGCTTCCTTTTCAAACCACAGCAATTTGAGGTCTTACCATGAGCCTGGTGCTGAGCTCTGTACTTCACTCACATGTTTGCTTAAGCCTCACACAGACCTTATGAGGTGCCCAGTGGCTAAAAGGACAAGAGAAATACTTTTTTCCTCATTAAGATATTTGAGTTTCTTTGTATACACTTAAATTTTTTTTTAAGAAAAATCTGAAAAAAAAAAAAAAAAAAAGATATTTGAGTTTCTACTTCCATTCTTCATTTCTTAAATCCAAAGAGAGCCTGCAGCAAGAATGACAGGTTTTATTTCATATGCCACCTCCAATAGATTGGTGGTGACTGCCTAAAGCATTGGGTTGAGAAGGATTCAGAAGTGTAGCAGAAAAGAGTGGCTTTGATTGATTAGTAATGTCTGCCATGGAAGTATGCATGTGTGGTGTTTGCCACTGTTAATCTCGATTTAGGTCAAATCCTATAATCACTGGTGAGACAACATTCAAAGCAGATCTATATCCTGGAATTCAATTCATATATTCAACAGCTCATGCAAGTATGTAGGGGTTTCACTCAACAGCAAGAAGACATCATGGCATGTCCTAAAAATACACTGGGATTTCAGGATCTCAGGCTGTATGAAGAGAGATTACAGAAGGAAGTTCCTGCTGCTCTGTGCCAATGAGACTATACCTAGACTACAGTTTATAGGGACATAACTAACAGAAGTGCACTCAGAAAAAGGCAACCAGGGTAGAAAGGGGTCACAAAAATGCATTATCTGAAGGTTAATAGAATGAACAGAGAACTGAACCTGGAGACCCAGATGGCATGACTACTCTCTTCAAATAGAGTAAGAATTCACTAGTTCAACAAACATTTAATAAGCACCTACCATGTGCCAGATGTGGTGCCAGGCTCTGTGCATACGACAGTGAATGTGGGGTACCTTTCATCAGCCCCTTCAGATCCATGGGCACCTTTTCCACCCCCCTGTACCCCAAAAGATTGACCTGATAAGATATATCAATGAACTCCCTTACCCCCTCACTTCCAGCCAGGCTCAGCCAATAGAAGATCAGAAGGCAGGAGGAGAGTGAGGTCAAGGTACTTGCCAAGTTGCTGCTGGTGGCCTCAACCGAAGGCTCCTATCAGGGCTCCAATATCACACCCTTCCTTCCCTTGTCCATATTGGGTTAGTCATAGCCTCCTGATGTGTCTAGTCCTGGATACTGTACGTCCCTTGTGGATTCCCCTAAGCCTGCCTACACCCTTGTGGGTTTGGAGGGAGTTTTATTGTTTGTTTTGAGTCAGGGTTTCTGTTTGTCACCCATGCTGGAGTGTAGTGGTACAATCATGGCTCACTGCAGCCTTGACCTCCCAGGCTTAAGCAATCCTCCCACCTTAGCCTCCCAAGAAGCTATGACCAAGAGGCCAAGACACTACACCTGGCTTTTTTTCTTTTTTTTTTTTTTACTTTTTATAGTGATGGGGTCTTGCTTTGTTGCCCAGGCTGGTTGAACTCCTGGTCTCAAGCAATCCTCCCCTTGACCTCCCAAAGTGATAAGATTATAGGTGTGAACTACCATGCCCAGCCTACACCCTTATAAATAGTCCCTTTATTAAACTCAAACTACAGAATTCAAGTGTGACATGTATTTCTTGCCAGGACCCTTATGAATTAAGTGAACAAAACAGACTTGGTCCCTGCTCTTAGAAAAGCTTACAGTCTAGTGGGAAAGATAGGTGATAAACAGGCAAGCAAATATAATATCGACTGTGGTATTTGTAATAAAGATAACAAGCTTAGTGTAGTAAGCAGCAAAGAGTGGGGGGTACCAAATAAAAAGGAGTGGTCAGGGAGGATCCTGAAAATGTGGCATTTAAGCTGAGATCTGTAGAATGAGAATTAGCTGGGTAGAGTTGTTCTGTTGTTACTGGGAACCAAGGCGGATAGGGATGAATTTGGTCCCCAAAACTTTTCAAATATTCAGCTGTCCAAAGAGATAGTGAACTCCTCCTCCAAGACACTCTCATAGAGTCTGGAGGGCTCTGGTGGTAGTGATGCCAGAACAAGGATTAATTTCCTGGGGAAGGGGGAGACCAGCAGTGTGCTAGGAGCTTGTCCTAGGAAAGTCTCTCCATTCCTCTCCTGTCCAGCCTGAATCTTGGTACACTACTGCACTCCTGCCAGCCACATCGATTGGAAGAACAGAGAAATAAGAGTGCTAAAATGTGTGTGACAGAAAAAGATGGGCAAAATTATCACTGCTCTAGACCAGTTTTACAGAGGTGAGAAGAAGAAAGGAGGGCCAAGTCCGTGAGTAACGGTGGTTTTAACAGTGGTTTCTATGTGTTAAACTCTGCAGTGGACAGAGTTCTGTCCACTGCACACACAAGGCAACCAGACTTCTAGGATCTGCCCCAAACACAAAGACATAAGAGCAGAGAACAAAAAGAATTCTAATTCTCTTGCAATAAGAAAAGGTCCAAGGATTTCCTTCCTCCTCAGGAGCTGGAATCTCAAAAATTGAGTGGCCCTCAGCCCTGGATCCCCATTCAAATCACCTGGAGAACTTTTAGAAGGCTCCACTCCCAAAACTCCTGGTGTAATTGATCTGGAATCTAATGTGAAGTCCATATTGAAAGTCACTGTAAAAAGAGCTAAATGGGCTGGGGCATGCAAAGAAAAATGCCAGGGCATCCTGGGGAGCTGTTTAAATGAGGTTCTCTCTTAGGAACATTCTCTAGTCACTGTCAAACTTCAGAGTAAAACAGGATCACTTGGGTGCTTGAGGCTCACAGCTACCCAGTCTCCACTCCCACAGGGTCCGATTCCCTATGTCTTAGATGGGATCTGGGAATACGTACACTTAATACACTCATAAGCAGATTGGGGAAAACACTGTTTTGGGTGGAAAAAGGTCCTAAATATCCAGGTTATTCTCAGGGATCACCTCTTAATACTCAAACCCCTGCTTTAGTTTCCAGAAAGTCAGCACCCTGGGCAGAGGTAGCAGCAGGGGTGTCATCCTGGATGCCATCTTTGGTTTTGGAAAATAAAAGCCTAAGGAGAGAGAGTGGATGGCTAGACTGGGATGCAGCCAGAAAACTGAACGGGGCGGGGTAGAGGGGTGGCAGAGAAGAGGGAGGGGAAGCATTAGAGATTTGAGAATAGAAACATGAGGACTTCAGAGTGATGAAATTAGGCCCGGAGAAAGGGGACATAAAAATCCATGCTTTAACCCCATTGCAGTTGTCTATGGAAAGGGAGGGAAAAAAAGATGAAATAAACTTTGGACTTTGAAATTCAGAAGTGAGCCAATTCTTAGCATTTGTATTTTCTGGGTATTTTAGATTCATTTAATCATCAGGATAAGATGTGAGGAACTTTGTATTAAGGTTGGTGCCAAAGTAATTGCGGTTTCTGCCATTTGCAAAATTACCACAATTACTTTTGCACCAACCTAGTATTATTCTTATATGGCATAAAAGACAACTGAGGCTCAGCAAATAAAAATGCCTTGCCCAACACCACACAGCCATGCAGGATGTAGGCACAGGCCTGCCTAACTGCATAACCAACTCTCACTCAATCCCACTAGCCTCCTTCCAAAAAGAGCTTAGGGACTTTGACATCATCACTCTAGGGAAGGAGAGAGGAATCCACACTCCAAAATAGAATTCCCCAAGGGCAGAAAAGACCCAGTGAAGGGTGGACTAGGAAAAGTCAAGGAAACTATAATTAGAAAAAAAATGGGGCCAGGCGTGGTGGCTCACTCCTGTAATCCCAGCACTTTGGGAGGCCAAGGTGGGCGGATCACGAGGTCAAAAGATCAAGACCAGCCTGGCCAACATGGCGAAGCCCCCTCCCCCACTCTCACTCTCCCCCCGCCATCTCTGTTAAAAATACAAAAATTAGCTGGGCATGGTGGCATGTGCCTGTAATCCCAGGTACTCAGGAGGCTGAGGCAGAAGAATCACTTGAACCTGGGAGTCAGAGGTTGCAGTAAGCCGAGATCGCAACACTGCACTCCAGCCGGGCAACAGAGCGAGACTCCATCTCAAAAAA
>NW_016107333.1:2707375-2733371 GCF_001604975.1 Cebus imitator
AGCTGGGACTACAGGCACGCGCCACCATGCCCAGCTAATTTTTTGTAGTTTTATTAGAGACGGGGTTTCACCATGTTGACCAGGATGGTCTTGATCTCTTGACCTCGTGATCCACCCGCCTCGGCCTCCCAAAGTGCTGGGATTACAGGCTTGAGCCACCGCGCCCGGCAAGAGACAAATTTGAAAAGCACATTAAAGATCTGGTAGGAAGAATTATAAGGTTGGTGCAAAAGTCATTGTAGTTTTTATCATTGAAAGCAATGGCAAAATCCACAATGACTTTTGCACCAAATTGATATTACATTTGGGGCTCAGCAGGAGCCCTAGGACCACTGTTTCCAGTGCAAAGATATGTGTGCTTCCTCCTGCCTTCCAAGCCCCCCACCCAGCTCCTGCCTGGAGTCCTGCTTCCGTGGTCCAGCTCTCCGAGCATCTCCAGGAGGCATGGGGTAAGAAGGAAACGCAGGTTCCATTCCTGCTGCATCCGCCAACTGGGAGAAGAGGAGGAAGTGGGCCTTTCATCTGCCTGGGCATTAGGCATGGTGTGGGTAAGTGTCCATCTCTAAGCCACTCAGTCAGGCCTTTGGTCAAGTCTCGGTGCCTTTTGCCAAGCCTGCCATCCCTGGAGCAGTGCTTTGCAAACTGTGCTGCACATTAGGGCCACCTGGGGAACTTGACAACTTCACTGTCCGGCCCCATCCCAGACCAATGACATCAGCATCAGCCCGAGGAGGACAGAGCTGCCAGCAACCTGCTCAAAGTCGAGTCAGCTCTGTGTGGAAATGTCCGAGGCAGAGACAGGCGGCCGGCCTGCCAGCTGCTCGCCCTCCAAACCCCATCCCCTGCCGGGCTCAGCACTGAGCCATGCCAGGCCTGCTCCCCAAGGTGCTGGGTCCTCCAAATAAAAACAGGCGGCCAGAGTTCAGGGCCTGCTGGTGTTCTCCCGGTAAGCACCTTTTGTTCCAGGCTCAGAGCTGTTAATTAAAGAGCTGTGATTAATGAGGAAGCACTCCCGGTCCCCATCCAGGATGAGAGGTCCTGGAGATGCTGACTTTGCTGGAGGAATCTGCAGTCAGGTTTCAACTGGAGCTATTTATAGCTTGAGCTCCAGTAGGGGTGGGAGATAGGTGCCCCTCCTCCTCCTCACTTTGTCTTCCTCCCCCCCCCCTCACCACACCTCGATGGAACATAGAGGTGCGAATATTTATTGAGGGAGAATTTTTAAAGGAGTAAATCTTAGCACATAGGCGTTCATATTAATTTACCCATCCATTCATTTCCCTGGCATATATTTATTGAATGCCTACTAAGTGCTGGACTCCAGGCCAGCTGTTAGGGCTGCAGCTCTGATTGAGAGCAGTGTGGCCCCTATTCTGGTGGAGTTTGCCCTCCAAGGGAGGAATCATTACCAAAGACGTTGACAAGTACGTGGACAACTGTACACAGAGGCCGGAGCTCTGCCGGTGAGAACCATGGCTGCATGGGAGTGCTGGAGAAAAGACTGAAGAAACCTTCCCAACATCACACTGCCTAGGAGATTATCACCATTAGCCCCTTAATGAGGAAACTGAGGCTCAGACATGTTAAGGAAGCTAAGGTCCCACGAATAGTGTGTGGCAGGCTCTAGGTTCAAAATCAAGTGTGGCAGAGACTCCTGTGGCTCCCCAAATCCATTTCTTCTTCTTCCTAGGCACACAACTTCCCACTCTTCTTGAGGTTACACACAGCCATGAGGCTGAGTTCCAGCCAGTGAAACACGAGGAGCGATGTGCACTACTCCCAACCAGCCCTTCATGCTCTGTCCTGTCGGATCTAGCTTATGAAATCTAGAGGGACCCTGGAAGCCACATGATGAAGGCATAGAGTCTCTGTCAGCCTGGATGCCTGAATGGTTTTGTGGAACAGACAACCTCCACCCACCCCCAACCCCGCCACCAAGTGGACTTTCTGTAAGAGAGAAATACGCTTCATTGGGCTGAGTCCCTGAGATGTCAGGGTTTCCCTGTAATAGCAGCCAGCATTGTCTAAACTAACACAGCAGGTCCCACTGCTCCAAGCTCATGCTTTATCTACTGCCCCTTAGGAAGATTCAATGACTCCCTAAAATATTTTATAAATAGACACCATTGGGAATGAAGAGCAAAGATGCTCAGTGTCCTTCACAGACACCTTCTCAGTCAGACCTTGTTCATAGTCACTGTGAATCAGCCCTAAATTGTCCTCCAGCCCTGGCCCTACCCCCTCTCCCCTCTTGCAGCTGGAACTAAGGTGCTCCATCTCTGCACCAGGGGATGGTGAAGGAGGAAGCAGAGGAGCTAACTTCCTGAACCAGCTCAAAACTGTGGCATTACCTTTTCTATGGAGGCAGTGCCTGGTGGCATGGAAGAGGGAGGGGAGCCCTGGAATTTGAGTGACAAGTCCTGGCACACATCCTGGGGATACCACAGGTCAGTGCCTCAGGCTTCCATTCCCTCCTCCATATAGAGGGTACATGAAACTACCTTGGCACAATGTCCAAAACATGAATGACAAAGAGCTTCAAACCTACCTGCAAATGGGAAGCTTCTCAGAGTAGGAACAACCTGAAGAATGATGGAAAGACCTGCTGGGCAGGTGGCTCACACATGTAATTCTAGCACTTTGGGAGGCCGAGGCAGGTGGATTGCCTGAGACCACCCTGAGCAATACAGTGAAACCCCGTCTCCACTAAAAATAAAAAATAAAAATAAAATTAGCTGGGCATGGCAGCATCCACCTGTAATCCCAGCTACTTGGAAGACTGAAGCAGAATCACTTGAACCCAGGAGGTAGAGGTTGCAGTGAGCCAAGATGGCGCCATTGTACTCCAGCCTGGGCAACAGAGCGAGACTCCATCTCAAAAAAAGAAAGAAAAGACAAAAGAAAAAGAGAAACATGGAAAGACCCCAAGTCTTTGAGTGGCTAGGCTGCTGAATTGATGAACCCTAGAACCACCTTACATCCAGAGCCTTCTATACCCAAACTAATGAATTTTCCTCATTGTTTAAGGCTATTTTCATTGAGGTTTTTCTTACTTGTAATAAAAAACATTGTTTCATCTGTAAGACAGAATACGTAACATTGCTGTGACCCTATGTTTCAGCTATAAAATGGGAACATCACTCACTTTTCAATGATGACTTAGCTAATGGGACAATCACAATCATCATACCCACCTTACCAGATTTCTGTGGGGACCAGATGAGCCTGCATCTTAATGAGCTGTTTAAAATTGAAGAGCAATTTGCAAAGCTCTACAGAACTGGCAAAGAATGTCCTTACAGTTTACTTTACTCAAGTGGTTTTCCCATCTTTTGCAGATACTAAACCCTCTGTTTATGTAAAATGTTAGTGTGGACGTAAGAGAACAACAGTTTTCCTCTTTCTAGGCCCAGCAGGCTTCTAAGAAGCCTTGCTTAAGAAGCAGCCCTGACCAGCTTTGTTCTGCTAAGCTCTGTGATGGGGTTGGTTATGTGAGTCTGTGGGAGCTGAACTGCTTGTCCTATTCAAGGGAGAGGAATTGAGACCCGAGGAAGAAGAGGAAGAGGGAAGATGACGTTTGCTCCATGGACTAAGGATGTGATCCTCTCCCCAGCATTTAAAATTTGGGTGGAATGAACCCATCTCCTTATTCTTGGTATGTGGGTGTTGCAGGAATACCAACAAGGGGGCTGACTTTCTTACATTCATAGCAAGGAGGTCATGTGTCAGGGCAGATGCAGAACCCAAAGGGGCCAGAGTCTCAGAGGAAGGAGAGGGCCAGAGAGGAGCAGTAACTTTCTCAAGGTCATGCGGTGCTTCAAGGCAGGGCTGGGATTCAAACACAGGTGTACTTGACCCCAACGCACTGCATTGCAAGCATCCCACTTGCTGCGGCTGCAGTCACCCAGACACTCCTGCCACTCACCTGATTTGCTTCCCTGCTATACAGCCTTGTCCCCAAGGAGGCCTCTTAGCTTCATGTTTGAGAATCAAGAGCCCACAGGGCCATGAGGCTAAGCAAGGCTGAACCTTGCTTGGTGCCTGGAAACTGTGGTGTGAGGTAAGTCCATATTGTGCATGCATAGTGTCTGTGCATGCACATGTACACAAGCGCACAAACTCCTCTCACAAGCGCTGGTCCTGCCCTGGGAACCTCTGCTGAAATGAACCCTTCTGAGCTGGACTGCACTGCTCTAGGCACAGAGACTTTCCATAATGCTACCTTTCCTCCTTAGACTCCTCTAGCTCCTGTCTTCTGGGTAGGGAAGGCTGGCTACGGTCTTAGGAAGGATAGTCATAGGACCACTGTCTTAGGCCAGGATCCCCCAGAAGCAGACTCTGAGACCAGGATCTGAGAACAGCAGTATATTTAGGAGGTGTGGGAGAGTACGATAGGGAATGAAGACAGCCAATATGGGACCCGTTCATGAGCTAGGGATCCCTGTAGGCAACTGGGCTTCAATCCACTGGAAACCTCTAGGAAATGGGGTAGAACATGCCTCAGAGCTGCCCCAAAAAAGGACAATTCCCATCTTCATTAGCTGGGGGCATCAACCTTCAGTGCTTATGGTCTGCCCTGCATGCAATCCAAGGGAAAGCCTCAGCTGAACCGAGAGTAAGATTCCATCAGCAGGAAGCAGAATTGGGTGAGGATGCATGGACAGGGTACTGGCAGAGTCCACTGGGCTCTCATCCTTCTGTCTACCTGCCAACCTGGAGCTCCCTGAGAGATTATCTACCACCAGCCTCTTACCTGCCCCAAGCCCTACCTTTAACTTCGTGGCTAAGAGCTTGGACTGAGACAGGCTGCCTAGGTTCAAATGCTGCATTTAAAGACTGTGTGGCTTCCAGTAGCATGCAAAACCTCCTGAAGCCTCAGGTCCCTTCTCTGCAACATGGGGTTGATGTTTCCCAGGTTGTGCAGCTGTTGTGAGGGTAGAATAAGATAATGCCTGTCCCACTCTTAGCAGAGTGCCTATACACAGCAAGCACTTGCACAATGCTGGCTATCACCCCGGGCTGTCATGCACAGCTGTGTAGGCTGACCCTTGTACCAAGGCACCTAGCCAAAGAAGAGCCAAATGCAGCTGGAGTCCAGCCTGAGCTCCCCTTCCTCACCAGCCTCCTCGGTGGGGCTGCCTCAGTTCAGAGGGAGTGCCTCATTCCCAAAGGCCACCAAAGGGGACACCTTGCTGTCACCTATTTGCCTTGAGATGGTGCCTTGTTCCAAATCTCAGAACTGCCACCCGGGCTACTGGTGGCCCTGAATATTATTGTCTTTATTATGACTGCTCCTATTAATAATTAATTCATGGAAGGTATCCCTTAAAGAGTAGAAAACGTAGGCCAGAGTTTCAACAACTGCTCTAACCAGAAGCATTAGTCTAGCAGGTTGGGACAACTTAAGAGGCTATTTTGGTTCAAGGACCCTTCAGTCCTCTACACAGCAAGGCCCATGGCATGTCACCTGTTTCCCAGCCCCAAGGGAGCTGGCAGGGACAGGGGGCTCCAGGAGCACTTGGAGCTGTGAGCTGTGTGCCATTCACAGGTCCTGACACCATCAGTTGAACAGTCAAAGCAAAAGGTGATTTAATGAGCTTGCAAGGAAATACTTGACCCGGGACTTCTGGGGAAATATCTGTTCTTTCCTGGTACTGCACCCTTGGTTGCCAGTGGGGCATAGAGGGGAAGCTTCAGATTTCTTGGGAAATAATCTAAACAATCGGAGAGAGAAAAAGGAGGACACAAGACTGAGCCAGTCAACATTTTCCTGTGCCAACTTCTCCCCCACTCCTGACCACTGTCCAGAGAGCTCTGTCCCTGCAGTCATGCTCCATAAGGATCCAGCCCAGATCCGGGCACACCAGTCCATCTCCTCTCCTTAGTCATGAAGGGCTCACCCATCTTTTCCCATGGAGGGCACTGCCCCAGCCCTCCAATCTCTTTATGCCCACTTTCAGCCTCCTCCAAACCTCTTGTGTTCATTCTTCAGGGATTCAAACAGACCATGCTACCTCTGAGAGCAAACCAGGCTCAGACCCTGAGTTTATCTGAAGTTTAAAACATGAATTTTGTTTTGCAGTTGAAAGGGATCTTTCTAATTTTCTTCTCCCCACATTGCAAATCCTTTCATAAAACAATCTTTCTGAGTTCCCACCAGGAGAGCTTCCTGGAGTTCCTCTCCCAGTATGCACATGGAGATGTACTTCCATTTCCCGAGGGTCCAGCCCCGACTCTGTTGTCAGGAAGACCAGAACTCACAGTGGGAAGCAGTGTTCAGCTTGAAAGACTCGTTCTGTCCGCATGAAACTATTCACCCTGGCCCAGAGCCAAACCTCCCACTCAGTTCCTGGACAGTCTGTCTAGACCAATCTCCCACCTTGATCCAGAACAACTAAGCAGGGCATCAGGACAGAGCTGAAACCCTCACTGCAAACCACCCACCTCACAGACCAGCCTTCCTTCACCTGCTCCTGACTCTCCACACTCTCCTCTCCTTTGGGAAGAGCTTCCAAAAGCCCAGTGCAAACACAGATGTTACCTGGGGCTGGAGTCCCGTTTATATAACCAGGTTCACACACACTGCACACACTCACACTTGCAGAATGACCAGGGACACATACACAGGCAACCCACACAGTCGCTGAAGCTTCAATCATAGGAAAAGAAAAAAATTATAAGAACTTGCACACACCCATGCTATTTGGGCACATATGTGTATTTACCCTCTTGCCCACATACATACACATGACCATGATGATACACATGTGCACATGGTCCCACCTGCACACACAGAGATGCACAAATGGAAATGCAAGGCAGATACATGGTCATTCACCAACACATGTGCACATACATGCACAGGGCACACAAAGTATGTGTTCAAGTGCATGCACACACACTGAGGTGCACAGACATGCACACATCCTGGACATGCGCGCGCGCGCGCGCGCACACACACACACACACACACACACTCTCTCTCTCTCTCTCTCTCTCTCTCTCTCTCTCTCTCAGGCATTGCTCTGAAAGCCCAGATTAGAGGGAGTCCTGCTCCAGACTGGCTGGGGGGCTGCGGATGTTCCAGTAAAGAGTCAGAGTAATTAGTTCTTTAATTAAAGTCCCCTCGCTGCTCACTGGCCATGAGGACCGGCACACACACACCGACACCTGGCTTGGATCCTGACCATCTCAGAAGCTGCAGATGGGCCAGGCTGATGCTGCCCAGAGGCTCAGTCTGGGTGGTAATTAGGGACAAGGACTCAGCTGAACAACTCACAGCCAACCAGCCGTTTCATTTTTCTCTTCCAGGATAAAAGGTCCTGCTGGCTCCACGGCTCGGCTTCTCCATGTCCTCGTTATGCCTCTGGCTCAGGCTCTCCTTCCTGCCTGCCACACCCTGCAACCCCAACACACACACACACACACACACACACGCGCGCGCGCGCGCGCACACACACACACACACACACACACACACACACACACACAGTGGGAAAGGCCTAGGACAGCACCAACCATAGCTTCTATCACAGCCTCACCCAGGTCCAAAATAGGAATTAGTGAAAGTGCCTCACCCTGTCACCTACCTCAGCCCCAGCTCACTTCCCACCCAAAAACCTCCTTCCACAACCCCTCAAGACAATTTCATCACTTCTACCCTGTCTGGATTAATGCCCTAGGGCTCCTCTGGCAAAATTCCACAGGCTGGGTGACTTCAACAATGGAAATTTGTATTCTCACTGTCCTGAATCCCAGAGTCCAAGCTGGTTCCTGTTGAGGGCTATGAGAAGTCTGTTCCACAAGGAGCCCCTTGTGATGCAGGAAAGGTGTGGGCACACCCCCAAGGTCCCAAAGCCAGTGGGACAGAATGAGACAGGTGGGAGTGCTGGGCAAAGATCAAGCCATGAGGGGCCTCGTAGGCCATATCAAGAAGTTTGGATTTTATCCTGCAAGCAGAATGGGATGCAATGGTTCCCTTGTGTCCCGACCTTCCTGTGGAGCCAGTATTGGAAGGGACCAGGGTGGAAGTTAGGAGAAAACAAGCCATTTTGCAGGTCCCTGTATCTCAATGCAGCTGAGCAGGTGTATGTGTCATGGTGTGGTCATGCTCCACATTCCCAGCACATTTTAATCCACTATGAATTTTGGTGTTCAGATAAAAACATTCCATTCCATTACTCTGAATGCCAATTCATTTCCTGTCCCGTGCCTGTAAGAAATAGACTGAACATGGCATTGAGGTGATTGCCTAGCCTTAAGTTTGAGCCTTCTTGAGCCCCAGAGACTGGGGTCTACAGGAATTTCTGGGAATTCTACAAAGCTGACGTGGATTATGTCAATTGCTCAGCAAACTCCAGCCCCATGCCAGGCAAGGCAGGGTTGGCCCTCACCTTTCTTGCACCAGACAGGGGCTCCCTCTGCTTCCTGAACACACCAAGCTTTTTCCCACCTCGATGTCTCTGCATTTGCTGTACCCAAAGCCGGGAACATTTTTCTGTTGACTCTTCCAAGACTGATTCCTTCTTCTCCTTCTGGCCCTCACATCTGTCAGCCGCTCAGAGAGGCTTTCTCTGATCAACCCACCCAACGGTGGTCCCGCCTGTAATTCTTCCTTATCGCAGACTGCATAGCATTTCTCATCATTACTTCACTGGTTTATGCCTGTATTGTCAGAGATGTCCCTCTCGATATAAATTCCCTGAGGGCCTGGCCATACATCTGTCTTGTTTAGAACGGAGAAGGTAGGAAAGAAAGAGGAAGGGGGAGGGGAAATAAAGGAAAAAAAGAAAAGAGGAAGGGAGGGAAGAATGGAAGAAGAAAGGGAGACAGAGAAGGAGGGAGGGAGGGAGGGTAGACATTTGGTGGTAAAGAGTCAAATGATATTGGATTTTAGATCAGGGTTTCTCAGTCTCAGCATTGTTAACATTTTAAACCAGATAATTCTTTACTCTGGGGGGCTGTCTGGTACATTCTGATGTTTAGCAGCACTGCTGGCCTCTACCATTAGATGCTGCTATCCCACCATCCCTCCCACCGACCCCCACCCGGTTGTGACAACCAAAAACGTCTCCAGATCTTACCAAATGTCCACTGGGGAACAAAATTGCCTCTAGTTTAAAACCACTGTTCTAGAGGTTTTCGATCTGTTTTCAACAATCAAATTCTTATTTTGAACACACTTTTATACAGAAACACAATATATGAAACACTACCCTGGAGCTGCTCTGGGACTCTGTACTGGTCAGCTACTGCTACACTAAAGCCACGTCACAGGCATGCCAAAACTCAATGACTTCCTACGACAAGTGCTTGTTCTCATGCTTCTGGGTCTGCAGGTGGACTGGGCTCAGCTCATCCAGGCTGGGGTCAAGGGATTGGCTTTGCCTCCAGCTGAAAACTGGCTGGACTTGACTTCAGACTACAAACAAGGTTCAGGTTTGCTCCACACACAGTCATACTGGGACCCATTTGGATATGCTCATCATGACAGCAGGTGGCCAGTATGCATGCAGGGGGTCATGAGCCAGATCACACAAGTGTGTTCACAGCTTCTTCTCGTTTTAAGTCTACTGAGGTTTCACTGTCACATGAGCAAACACATAGGCAAGACTGACATCAATGGGGCAGAGAAATATGACTCTACCGCTTTGCAAGCGGAGGTAAGTAAAGCTTTGCTGAACAATAATCCACCTAGGCCAAGCCTAAGATCACACTGATCCAGACAGTTGGGGCTCACGGGAAAGGCACAGCTGTGGTCCCACACTGACATTTCACCAACACCCATCCCTCAGTGAGCCCCTGCCTGCGGCTACACGAGGGCGTCCCAGGGCTCTGAACCAAGGGACAGCCCACAGCACACCATCAGGAGCTGCAGCCCGTGAGGCTGCCCCAGGCCTATGTGCTGGGCCGCACTCGCTACTTTCACTTTCCTGAGCACCTGCAAGCATGGCGTGCACAGCAAACATTTTCCCAGGTCTCCTTGGTGCCAGACACTGTCCAGAACACCGGAGATCCTGGGGTGAGTGTGGAACACACAGCCAAGCAGGTGAATGCCCCACTCCCCGGGGAGGCCCCAACAACCACACAGAGGTTGCCACCGTCGCTCACAAACCTCTTCTCTGATGAACACTCCTGGTGTTAATCTCTTCAGAATCTGTCTGGGGCCTCAGAAGGACTCTTTTCCTACAGCAGCTCCAGCCCCTCAAATAGGGATCCTTTGAGATGGGGACTTGTCTCATCAAGATAGCATCATGTCTAAATTGAGGTTGTGTCAGCAGCCCCATGAAAATGAATAATGGCCTCAATTATGACCCATATAACAGCCCAATAAAACCTAATTAAAATGATCCACGTCCCATCTGCCAAGTGTAGGGCAAGGCAGCCAGGGAAAGTTGGAGGCCCAGTCAATTCAAGGAGAGCAAGTAACATGAATAATAATTATATTTACATTATTGTAAATAGATCCTATATAAGCATATAATATAGTCACTATTATGATTATTATGACTACTATTGCAGCCAGCATTTATTATGTGCTTCTAGTGTGCCAGACCTGGGCTAACAGAGGTTATCCCTCATACACTGGACAGGCATCATCCCATTTAATTCTCACGAGCTTCCCAAAAATTAAGTGCTAAGCATTATTCCCATTTTACAGATGAGAAAACTGAGGCACAGAGAGGTTAAGCAACTTGCTCAAAGTGACATTGCTGACATGTTAGTAATGTAAATAGGAGGTCAGGCCCCAGCAGTGCCTGGCCTGTGAAAGACGTTCAGTATGTATGTGTTGCATGCATGAATGGGTTTGACCAAGAGTCTGTCAGGCAACCCAAGATGCCACACAGACAACCAACAAATGTATGTTTAGCATTAACTAAAACCTAGGTGTTCTATTAAAAACAAAGTAGGGAGAAAGACAAGCTGGTCATTGAAATCTAATATGATTATTGCTGTAATGAAGGTATGTACAAACACAATGGGTACATGGGGTGGCAGGGATTTAATTCTCCCTGGGAAATCAAGGAAGACTTCTCATGGGAGACAGCACTCAAGCTGGGCCTTAAAAGATGCATGAGAATTTGCTGGACAGACAAGTAGAATAAGGCATTCCAGGCAGACGGAACAGCATATGTAAAGTTATAACAGGGTCAGAGCCCAGAATTTTCTGGGACTTACAAAGCTACATAGTATGAAATTGCAATTTCATAGACTAGGCGGAGCATGACATAAGAATCTGACAAGAAGGCTGGCAAAGTCAGCAGGTCAAGATCATCAAACACCTTTTAGTCCGGACTCAGAAATTTTTATTTTGTCCCATAATCAATAGGGAGCCATGGGAGATTTTAATATGACCATCAAAGATATGGTCAGATTTGCTCATTTGAAGGATTCCTTGGGTAGCTGGCCAGGGAATGTTTCAGGAAAGACAGAAAAACCCAAATCCTGGGACGTTTGAACATAGCATCCCCTACAAGAAGACAGATTGCCAAATCTTTTTATTAGAGAAAAACCTTAAAACACGTCCAGTATGGTCAGATGGGCAGCCTCGGGACTTACTCCTACCTGGCACAAAAACCAGAGTTGGACCAACACCCACTGTCTTTCCCTAACTAACGAATAGAATGATGTTCAAATTATCTTTAAGAGGCTCTCGGGCCGGGCACGGTGGCTCAAGCCTGTAATCCCAGCACTTTGGGAGGCGGAGGCAGGTGGATCACGAGGTCAAGAGATCGAGACCATCCTGGTCAACATGGTGAAACCCTGTCTCTACTAAAAATACAAAAAATTAGCTGGGCATGGTGGCGCGTGACTGTAATCCCAGCTACTCAGGAGGCTGAGGCAGGAGAATTGCCTGAACCCAGGAGACGGAGGTTGCGGTGAGCCAAGATCGCGCCATTGCACTCCAGCCTGGGTAACAAGAGCAAAACTCCGTCTCAAAAAAAAAAAAAAAAAAAAAAAAAAAAAAAAAAAAAAAGGCTCTCTGTAAGCTCCCTTGCCCACCCCCAGGGAAGATGACTTTTGAATCCTGGGTATCATCACAGGTCTCCACTTGCTAACAGCATGGCAGGAGATGGCACACACTGTCTCCTGCCTCAAGGCCTGAAGTTCATGAAGCAACTGACTCCTCCAAATGGATGTGTCTTTAAAAAACCAAGAACACCAAGGTCACAGGCACGTGAGACAGATTGGTTAAAAAACGGTCTCTGTCGCTGCCTCTGTCATTTCAAATGATGCTGCTCTTTGACCCAGGAAGAGATTCCAAATGCATAAATAGAGCAATAAGCTCAGCAGCAGTGTTTTGATAAAATGAGAGAGGGGGGGAAATGCGTATTATAAACACCACCTCCGGGAAGCACAGTCAGAAAAAGTTATTAAACATTCTGTCACAAGCTTGGCAGCCAGCACTGTCCACCCACCCAGCACTGAGTTCCTAATAAAGGCGGCATCTTGGAATTTGTCACTCTCGAATGCATAATTTACTAGTCAAAAAGCAGCGGTAATACATTGCATTTTCATAAGGGGCTCTGAAGCTGTCTAATTTCCCTGAGCTGCAGGACGACAGGAGGCTGTGGCCACTCGCGGGGGCCCCTTTATGCATTATGGATAGAGACTTTGCAATTCAAAGTGACAGCTCAGCCTCCCTGTCGCCCACCCTTCAAAATCCCAGATCATATTGGAAGGCCCAGGAGTAAAGCACGGGTCTGCCCCCAAAGCCTACAGCCCTTTGGTGCCTAGAAGTGTGCGTGCGTGCGTGCGTGCGTGCGTGCGCGCACGCACACAGGAAGGCAGAGAAGGAAACAAATCATCATCTGGGTCTTACCAAACATAATCAGGTAACAGCCTGACCTATCACTTGACAGCATATTTCTGAGATGGGGCAAAGAAAAAGCAGGCAATGATTGGAAAGGACCAATCAGCCCCATGCCCCAGACAAGCCATCAATGTCCTCTTCAGCCTCAAAAGTTAGACAAACACTGGCTTCTCCGTAACCTGGATTACAACGTGTATAGGTACCTAACACGAAAAGTCATGGCAACTGGATTGGAAAGATCTTGATGAATCTTCACCCAGTCCCCTTACAGGGAGGCAGAAGCAGAGAATGAAAATCAGGCAAAGAGACAGGCACAGCCTGGGGCAGAGGTAGCTCGGTGTGGTAGAAGGAATTTTAGATCAGGATACAGAAGGTCTCTTCTCCAATCTCACCTCTCACAGCAAAATCCTGGGACCCCAGGCAAGTCCCTCCACTTTATCCAGGGGTGCCCTAATAAAAAGCAGAACAGCTTAGTGTATTAGAAAGAGTACAGGACAAGGAGTGGAGAGAACTGGGTCCAAATATAGCTCTGCAACTGACTCACCTGTGGCAGTGACCACCACAACACCTGGGGTTTTTCTCTACTCAGATACATTTGGCCCCAGAGGTCAAATGTGAACAGCTCGGCCAGGGGCAGTGGCTCACGCCTGCAATCGTAGCACTTTGGAAGGCTGAGGCGGGTGGGTCACCTGAGATCAGGAGTTCAAGACCAGCCTGGCCAACATGGCGAAACCTCATCTCTACTAAAAATACAAAAAATTACCTGGGCATGTTGGTATGTGCCTATAATCCCAGCAACTTGGGAGGCTGAGGCAGGAGAATTGCTTGAACCCGGGAGACAGAGGTTGCAGTGAGCCAAGATCATGCCACTGCACTCCAGCCTGGGCAACAGAGTGAGACTCCATCTCAAATAAAAAAAAAAAAATGAATAACTCTTCCTTTCTCAGGGCCAAAGGCCCATTCCATTTTATTACTCCCTGTCTTACCTTTTATGCAGAGAATACAGAACTAAACTGCCTGGGTTTGTCTCAGCTCTGCTCTAACATCTCTAGGCCTCAGCTTCTCTAACTCTAAAATGGGAATGAAAATGCTACCCACTTCCATGAGATATTAATGGCTGACCCAGGGAAGAGGTGCTGGAGAGGAAGATGACAGGAAAAGTGTGCCACTGAGATGAAGCTCAGAAGTGTCAACGAAAGGAGGGGAGCAAGGGAGATGGTCATGTGTGGGCTGAGTCAGGACGAGGCAAAACAGCTCCTGACAGTGCCTATGCTGGCAGAGGCTTTCTAAACCCTGCACAGCCAGAGATGTCATGTCCAGCTTTCTGCTCCCAAACACACGTCATCTTGGCTTTCTGATCTCCTTCTTGAAGGTAAGTTGTCAGTGAGCAACACCACAAAAGCCAGAGGAACATCCAGCCTCAGTAACAGCTGGGTCTACACAGTGGCAACTGTAATCAACCCAGTCAATATGAAGAGAACTGAAAAGTAACAATAACAGCATCTAATAAGGAGGAGGAGGAAAAGATTGCATTTCATCCTTACAACTATTCCCACAAGAATGAAGCTACTTCTCTTCATCTTCTCTATCCTCCAGAGCTTCGCAGGCCCTTGGTGGTGATAGACAACCACCCAAGAGTAACAGAGGTGAGTACCTCTTAATAACTAGTACCAGAATACCCAGCTAGTACCAGAATATGCCCTAATAAGCCACTTGGCAAGGAGTCAACAAAGGAAACAACTCGACTTCTCTGCATATGACAAGAAGGGGAATACTTGTTGCTGAGAAGAGTGGGCAGGGAGGCTTAAAAAGGGAAATGGTTGAGATGGAAGAAGATAAAAAGCTAGAAAAAGTGGTGCCCAGTGACCTTGAGTGAAGCCTTGATGATGGATTGGATTGGAGGCTATTTGAGAAGAGAATATTTTCCCACAGTGTTAACCTCTCATCCCCAAAATACATCTTCACTTGAGTTCTGCTACACTCAGTGCACTCATACATGCTTGTGAGGGGTGGTGGTGTTCATGGACCTGAAAGAAGAGACTGAGTTTTCCAGTCTTAATCAAGACTTAAATTCTAAGGGCAGTAGGCCCAAGGCAGAGGAGTCATTGAAAATAGAACACCTGGAAGAAGAGGCAGAGAATTTGGGAGGGTCTGGGTAAATTATAGATATAAAATGGGAGCACCAACCAAGCTTATCCAGAACTCAAAGGACCAGGAGGTGCCAGACATCTGGAATTCATGGATAATCTCTGTCCAAAGTATATTCCTAGGATATACAGGAACTCCAATGGGAGCAACAGGGAAGAGTAGATAACTGCCAATGTGGGCCTTGGCAGATAAATACAAGTTTCTCAGTCCATAAGGCCATTTATTCTAAGAAAAGGAAATGATGTTCGAAAACATACAGTTATAAACAGGTATTGTGTTTGAGCATGACAGCTGGTGCAGAGAACTTCAAAGGTTAGGGAAACACATAAGCAGGTGGAAAGCTGAGCGTGGAGCGGCAAAGGGGCAGACCAGCACAGATCAACATACATCTCACAGAGAAGTCAGAACTTTGTCCTGAAGAGTGAAGCTCGCTTAAAGGACTTTCACGAGTGGCCCGCATAGCCAGATCTATGATACAAGTTCAGAAGAGTGGAGAGCCTAGAGTCACAAAGACAACAGGTCCAGGGAAGAGAAATGAGGCTTGACCCAAGATTGCAACCGCCTAACAAACAGACAAACAATCGTAACAAAAAATAGGCAAGAGCAAAATGGCAGAATGGAAGACTCCACCGATCACCTTCTCCCACCCCACAAGGACACCAATTTAACAACTATCTACACAAGAAAGCACCTTCATATTAACCAAGCACTAAGTGAACACTCACAGTATCTGGTTTGAATTTCACATCGCTGATGAAGGCACTGAAGGGGTAGGAAAACAGTTTTAAATCACCGAAGCCACCCCTTCCCCATCCACCAGCAGTGACAGTGTGGTATGGAGAGTGTGACTGTGCACTGGGGAGAGGGAGAGCACACCAACTGTGAGACACTGAATTCAGTGTTGCCCTATTACAGCAGAAAGGAAAATGGGTCCAGGCTCAGCTGACCCTACCCCCAGAGGGAGCATCTCAACGGGCCCTAGACAGAAGGCCAATCCCAGTGATCCAAACTTGAGTTTCCACAAGCCTCACCACTGCAGACTAAAGTGCTCTGGGGCCCTAAAGTTGAAGGGCAGTCTAGGCCACAAGGATTGCAACTCTTCAGTAAGTCCCAGTGCGCCCTGGGCCCAGAGCCAGTGGACTGGGGGAGCAGATGACCTACTGAGACACCAGCCAGGCTGGCTGAGGGAGTGCTGGCATCACTCCTCCCCTAACCCCAGGCTACAGAGCTTGTGGATCCAAAAGACATCCTTTCCTTCTGTATGAGTAGAGGAGAGGGAAAAGTGGGGAGGACTCTGTCTTGCATCTTGGATACCAGCTCAGCCACAGAAGGATAGGACACCTGTCAGAGTCAAAGAGACTCCTTTCCAGGCTCTATCTCCTAGATGACATGTCTAGACATACCCAGGGCCATGTGGGAACCTACTGCCTTGAAGGGAAGAACGCAGTCCTGGCAGGTTTCAATACCTACTAACTGAAGAGTCTTTTGGCCCTGAATAGCCAGCAGCAATACCCAGGTACCACATCGAGGGCCTTGGGTGAGAATCCAAGACTGGTTGATTTCAGAAGATACTCGGCACATTGCCAGCTATGGTGGCCATCAGGCAAAACTCCTGCTTGAGAAAAGTGGAGGGAAAAGCAAAGGGAGGGGATTTTGTCTTGCACGTTAGGTACCAGCTCAGCCACAATGTGGGCAGGGCACGAAGCAGTTTGTTGGGGTCCCCGATTCCAAGACTTGGCTCTTAGACGGCATTTCTGGACCTGCCCTGGGCCACAGCAGAGCCCACTGCCCTGAAAGGCAAGTCCCAGATGAATGCAGGCCGGGCAGCATTCATCACAAGCCCACTGAAGAGTCCTCGGGCCTGAAGGGAACATCTCAGTAGTCTGGCAGTATTCTCCATGGGCCTGTGGTGGCTGTGACCCCAGGGTAAGGCTCCTCTGCCTTTGGAAAGCTGGGGGAAGAGTGGGAAGGAGGAAGGATAACACCCTATGGTTTGAATGCCAGCTCAGCTGCAGTACAATAGAACATGAGGTAGACTTCTAAGGTTTTTGACTCTAGTCCTTGGCTCCTGGACAGCACCTCTGGATGCTCATTCAATTCTATGCCCTGTCACCATGTGATTTTTTTTTTTTTTTTTGCTAAGCAGCTGTCAGATTTAGCAGCCCCCATAAGCTGCTTGGCTTAACCAGGGCTTCTCTTTCCCCAAAGTCTGGAGAAGGTCAACTCTCTGAATCAAAAGAGACTGTGGTGACTGTGGTGTTCTTCACGTCCCATCAAGATTTCTGCTTCACTGTGAATGTCAAGATAGACACAGATGGGAAGACATCCCTATGCTGAATTAATTCTGCTTTGAGAAGAAGTGGTTACAACGCTGTAGTCTGGGGGTTGCTGGCCCAGCTACCTCACTCAAAACCGCAAACATTGTGTCCAGAGGGCACATCCACCCAGACTTTTGGAATCCAAAGGGTAACTGGTTAAAGTGGTCGCCTTTGCTGTGCATGGTTGGTGACAGATGGGTTTCCTAGGCTGGGTTCCCCAGAAGCAGACTCTGAAAGGAGGATTCAAGGCCAAGTAACTGAGGAGGCAATCCCAGGAATCAATGGTTAGAAGAGTGGAGAACTGAGACAGGAAGGAAAGGAAAACAACAGAGTGTGTTGCTGAGTAGTTTGTTGCCATGGACAACTGAGGCTCAATCTCTCTGAGGAATTTTAGTAGGGAGGAGAGTGTAAAACAGCTCTCAGTGTTACCTTACCCAAGAGGCAAAAAAATGGAGTATTTATTCTCCAACCTTTTACAATAGACAATGTAAAAGGCTGGACAATGTCCTCCAATGATATCACATTCTGATCCCAAGAACCTGTGAATGTGACCTTATATGGCAAAAAAAAAAAAAAAGAAATTTGCAGATGTAATTAAGGACTTTGAGATGTGGAAATTTTCTCCAGGTAGACCTTAAATGCAATCAGAAGTATCCTTATAAGAGGGAGGCAGAGCAAAATTTGACATAAACACAAAGGAGAAGGCAACATGACCACGGAGGCAAAGATTGGAGTGATGTGGCCACAAGCCAAGGAATGCCAGCAGCCACCAGAAGCTAGAAGAGGAAAGGGTCAGACTTTCCCCTAGATCCTCTAGATGGAGCACGTCCTTTCTAATCTCTTGCTTTCTGCCCAGTGATACCGATTTTGGATTTCTGTCCTCCAGACTGTAAGAGAAAAAATTTTTGTTGTTTTAAGCCATCAGGCCTGTGCTACCTTTGTTATAGCAGCCACAGGAAACTAATACACCCCATCAGGTAGTGGGTAGGGCTCCTCCCAGGGGCATTAATTGTCTGCACATCCAGCATTCCCCAGAAACAGAGAATAATATCTCTGGCAGAGTCACAAATGCTTGCAGTGGAATGCCAGTGTGCACCTCCTGCAACAATAAATGCTAAGGGGCTGTGGGCAGGCCACAAACGTCAGTCTCAGTAGGCATGGCCTGGGTTGAGCTGTGATACTGCATTAACCCCTGGAGCTGTTCAAAGCAGGGGGCTCTAGTTGAGCTTATCTGGGCAGCTCCAAGGTTAAGTTCTCACTTTTCTCTGCAAGGGAACAGCCTAATCTGCCCAGGTGCTGGGAGCAAAAGCCCCAAGGAGTCCGCGTGTCAGAATACTCAAGAGACAGATGTGGGAGAAAGATGCCTGCAGCTTAGGAGTGGGGTGGAGAAAAGCCTGCATCCACAAAACCCAGCCTCCCCAGCTAACCAGATCTGGCCTGTATGCCACCAGCCACACCTTCTGGGTTAAGCCTTTGGAGAAGCATGTCAGCTGGCTCCCATTTCCCGACACCCTAGTTATTAATAAATGTTATGCCTCCCAAAAAATGTTCTATGGCCAAACAAGTTTGAGGAAAGCAGAATCAAGTAGAGTTAGACTGATTAACTCTTCATGAAAGGAATATTATGCAATTTTCCCAGTTTTTGTTAGATTTTTTGTAGGGTATCTCATGAGACTTGTTTCATGAATCACACCCAGAAGAAATGATGGCCTCTTAGCTTATGAGTTAGAACACAGCAGGAAAGAGGAGGCCATGCAAAGGCCAGAGGCATGACTGCTACCAGAGTGGGGGGATGTTTACAGTGGGCTGAGACCCTGACCCGGGTGCTCTCCTCTACCTTCCCCCACTTGGTGAAGAAGGTATTGGGGTCCCTGTTTCACAAATGAGCAAACTGAGGTTTGACAAATAAACGGTGGTCAGATATTCAGGGCTAATCCTGCCCATGGGATGATAAAGGCAGCTCCCCCTGGCTGGATGGGGGTCATCTGAGGATTATCCAGGGAGAAAGAAGATAAGCTACACTTGGGTGAATCATAACCTAGCCTTGGGGCTTTCATAGGCTGACTCATGGCTGGAATTTGAGGGCTAGGATGAGTTTGACAACCCGGCTGATGATGAGAAAGAACAGAATGTCAGGGCTTGGGTTGGCTTGGCTCCCTAACTTGTCTGTTCCTTCACCCCCATGTGCCCACACCTGAGACTGTCCACCTGAACGCTGAGCCAGGGGATTATAATGGAGGGGCATGGCTGGCATTGTGGAGCTTCCTGTCCTGGTTTCTGTTGGACTGGTCTCATCTGTGCTTCATCATCAAAAGGAATGAAGTGAGCTGATGGGTACTAGACATGAGCAGGTTAAGATCAATGGCTGGTGTGTGTGCCTTCATGCCCCTCAAACTCCTGGCTGTGCAGGGAAGCCCCTCACTGCCCCTCCAGCATCCACTGCCTTTGACCCCCAGCCCCTGCTCAGCCCAGTCAGAGCCTACAGATGTCTTTGCTGCCACTGAGCCTGCCTGCCCCTCGACCAGGTCACCCAGGCAGCATCTTCATATCCAACAATGAACTTTGTTAAAGATGCAGAGAACAGGCGAGAGGCAACCATACTTTATAAACACAGCCAAGGGAAAGCCAGAATTCTCCAAGCCTGGTCCAGAGGGGAAGTGTGTGCTGCATTTTTGGCTGAGGCTCCTTGGGATATTAGACCCATAGAGTCAGCTGAGGTTGGAGAACCAGGTAATTGCCAAGTTCTGGGGCTGGTAGGAAAGGGATGACTGTCTTGGAGCCTCAGACAAGGGCCACAGAGGAAGGGGCAGAACCTGAGTTGCTGCTGCCTCTGCAACATCTTGCTATTCTAAGCGTGACCCCGGTAGTGGTAGCAGCAGCAGCAGCAGCAGCAGCAGCAGCAGTGCCTGCAAGCTTGTTGGAATTGGCCAATCTCAGCCCCATCCTATACCCGCTGAGTCAAAATCTGCATTCCAACCCTATCTCCAGGTTACTAGTGCATGTTCAAGTGAGAAGCTCTGTCTGTGTATATCTGAGCTCCTCTTTCACAGGAACAGGAGGCAGGAGGGAATGAATTCTCTCCCTCCCTCCTCTTATACTCAAACTTTCTGAGCTGCCTGGTGAGCCTGACTTTCCTCCCACCTGGTAAGTGTGGGGACCGCTACTGGGACCCCTTAAGGGTCCCTTTGCCTCCCTCTTCTCAATCACTGGACTAAATGATCCCAGGCCTAAGGCAGCCTGAGTGGGAAATCGGCTCGCCTCCATGGCCAGCCCACACTCTGCGCCAGCCCGGTTTGGCCTGTGGACTTCTCAGGGGGACCCCTGCCTCCATCTGGAAAGAACATGGGGCGATCCCTCCACCCCAAACTTTTGTCTTTGTAAAATGTTTAGTGAAAAAACTGCCGACTATGTAAATCAGAGATCATTAGAGGTTGGGTTTTTCCTTAAAGAATGGATTCAGCAAAATGCTGTTTTCTCCCCGGCTCTGGGTCTCTATTTAGGGGATTGGAGCTCTGCTTATTTATTTATTTATTTATTCATTAGCTGGGCCCACAGTCAAGGAGAAGAGAGCAGGGCTATTAATCTTTCCTGTCATCCATTCACAGATGTGGAGTTCACACCACAGCAAATGTGAAGTCAGCAGTACACAACCACAAGGTGGAAATTTCAAGAGAAACAAGCTTAGAGGAATTTAAAAAAAAAAAAAAAAAAAAAAAAAAAAAAAAAAAAAAAAGGAAGGGATTGGGGGTGGGGGAGATGGAGGTGCAGAGACACAGCACATTTAAAATACAGTGTCTGAGCCTCCCTGGGCGCCTGTGTGTGCTGAGGGTAATCTTGTTCTCAGCATGGAGATGCCATTGATATGTTAATAATAATTTTCTTTTCTCTTCATCCTAAAGAAATGAAGTTTGCAAACTGATTCTGATGAAGGTCTGACTCGTGTGTGTGTGTGTGTGTTCATAGACTGAGACAGACAGACACACACGCATACTCCCTTCTCCGCCTAATTATAGCATCAACTGAGTAGATTCTGGAAATCTCCATAGAAAGGCAAAGAGTTGAAGGCTTTAGGTGCCCCTTTTGGGATTGACGTGACTGCAAGACCCTGGGGTGGAGAGTTGTCTCAGTGGCTAGAGAAAAAACCTGGCAAAGTCATAAGCCGCTCCCATGCTGAGTCCTAACATGGGGAGAACCCACTCTCCAGCATTCCTACACCAGTGCTGGTCAGGGTAGAGCAGATCAGAAAAGTCAGCCCTCAAGCCTCCTAGAGCTGGTGTCTTCCTAACCCTGGTGATCTGCATGCATCCTGGCACATATGTGCCTCATCATGCTGCAGAGTCGGGCTGGCTACTCCCCTACCTCAGTTTCCTTCTTGCTCTGTTTCTGCTTTGGAGGCTGAGGTCCTGATACTGCAGGTTTGTGCTTGCCAGCTCTTTCCCCCACTGGGCTTTGAGAGAATGGGTGGCCAGAGCCCCAAACTGTACCACTTCATCTGAAGATTCCAGAAACCCTAGTGCTGTACCCACTGCTCAGGCCAGGCACACTGTTCATTAATCCTAACCTGGTGCAAACCTGCCTTCATCCTTTACCTTGAGTTGCTGCCATTCCAGTGGGTTCCCCTCCTGCTCCCCATCTGCATCTTCTCCCCTCTGGTCTGAGATGCAGAAGCCCTGGCCACACAACCACACCCAGGCATAGCCACATCTCAGATAGGGAAGCCTGAGTCCAGTTCTGTAGGGCATGTGGCCAGCACAACCCTGAGAAAAAGCAGAGGAAGGCTGCCACTTCAGAGGTCGCTCAAGTCAATAACTTCTCTCATCAGAATGTGAGCTCCTTAGGGCATCAAGACCATGTTTATTCATCTCTGCTCCTTGACACTTAGTGGACTCCCAGTGAACATTTGTTGAATTGTGTTGAATCCCAGGTCAAAATCAAAGTTGACAAAAGGGCTAGCTGCCTGGGAGCAATTAGGTTTGTGCAGAAAGTACTACATGAGCTCAAGCTTTCTTTCTGGGTTGACAGGATGGGACATGTGCTGGCTGATCCGTGAAGGGCTGTGTTGATCAGGATTCTGAAGCTGTGTCTGGACTCAACGGGAAAGTTTGGAGATTCCTTAGCTAGTCTGCTCTGAGCACAGGAAGGGGCAGGGTGATGCTTGAGCCTCACACTAAGCATGGAAGGGTAGCTGCCCTAAGTCACGGAGCTTTGCCCCAAGTGGGGATTTGCAGGTCTTGGAGCCCGAGAGCAAAAGGCACAAGTCTGATGGGAAAAGGAGGAAGAACCAGATGTGAAATTGAACCCACAACTCAAGGAGCCCTGTCTTTCATGGGAGCCCCCATAGGAGGCTGGGTGTGAGCACAGGACACTCTGAGACTGGAACAAGTCTTGAAATGCATAGCACAGGGACCACAAGTCAATGAGACAAGGCCAGGCTGCACCCCCACCATTCTAACCAGAACCCATCCCGGCACTCATAGGACGTGGCAAACACACATGAATCATCCATCCAGAAATTCCCTGCCTCCAGAAATTCCAGCTCCTCTACTGCCATGTTCATTTCACATCTATAAGGTGGAAACATTAAAATCCAGTTCTAGATGGAATCGAGAAAACACATTCATATCAATAGCATAGTGCTGAGCACAGCCCACTGCTCATGGATGCTAACTTCCTGAATGGCGACAAGATGCCCAACATGCTGCCAGCACTATCTTGCCAGCCTCTTCCTTCAGCTCCCACCACTGAAACCCCACATTCTCTTACACCTCTGACCTCTGTTCATACTTTCCTCTGTTGGCGATCTCTGCCCACACCTTTGCCAAAATTCCTGAACTCACTATTTAGGTCTTGAAATAGACATTGCCTACTCCAGGAAGCCTTCCCTGACCCCACCTCCCACCAAAGCCAAGCGCTTGCTTCTGTCACAGTATTGTCATGCTGCACTGTCATTGCCTGTTTATCTGTTCATCTCTTTATGTTTCTTTTCCACTAGACAACAGACCAGCAAACTTTTTCTATAATAAGCCAATAATAAATAGTTTAGGCAGCACAGGCCATAGTTTCTGTCACAACCACTCAATGCTGCCATCACAGTGTTAAAATAGCTATAGACAATATGTAAACAAATGAGGATGGCTGCATTCCAATAAAACTTTATTTACAAAAACAGATAATGGGTCATATTGGGCCCACAGGCAATAATTTGCCAAACTCTGCACTAAGAGGAAGAGCTTCTCAAAGCAGAAAATGTTTCCTATTCAACCATACCTTACATAGTACCTAGCACAGAGAAGGTACTTGATACTTAATGAACAAAGGAACAGTGTTAAAAAGGTTGCTTGCAATCTCTGTCATGGCCTCATAGGAATAAATGAACCCATCACATTCCTAAAGTATAGAAGGGCTGCCTAAGCATCATGCCCTAGCCTGAGTATGTCTCGAACCATCGCGTGTGCTGAGCCTGGAGTGCATCCAGAGTACAGGCCACATCTCCAAGCAGGACCCCCTGTCCTGTTCCTCAATCTTGCCTCTCCCTACCTGTCCAGATCCCTACCATTCCTGATAGGTGGCCACCTATATTGCTTCCCCTGGATGCAACTGCTTCTCTGTGACACTGCTTCTGCCACCACTGAGTATGCCACGTCCTACCTGCTGCCAGGTACGTCACTGCAGATGTCTGGGGCCAAAGGGATTCAAAGCCCCAGGGTGAAGAATTGTGATCTGGGAGAAAAACCCTCTTCCTCTTCGTGTTTAATTCCCCCAGAAGGGACTCACAGCAATGGTGCTTAGATCCCAACATCTCGAAATGTTTTATTGGAATAATCAACTCTCCCCAGGGACCAGTCATGAGTCAATGGTGGGGATAAAGGTCAGACAGGGGATAAAACCAGATGCTTCCATCACGGAGTACTAAGAAATACCCCTCTCTTCAAGGACTGGGATTATGTTATTTGGATAAGCTCCTTGGCCCAGCTCTCTATTACCCAAGAAGGAGATCACTCTCCTAAGAATCCTCAGTTCCTCCTATCAATAGCGCCCCTGCTGATTCAGCCCAGCCACGTATCAGGCATTCCTAGATAAATACAAACCTTCACTTGCACACAACATAGGTTTAACCCCAATACCTCAACCTCCAAACCCTGCTGGATAAATATGGTAGACTCAGTTCTTACTCCACCACACTAAGATTATTCATCACAACTTTCGTCATGTAACGTGCAGTGTTTGCAGTGCCTTCCCACTGGGAGAGAAGTTTATGTCTCTACCCCATGGATGTTCAATTTGGCCATGTGACTCACACTGGCTGATGATAGTAGGCATGACCAGGCAGAAGCCTCACATGTGCACATATGGTTTACCTGCCCTCTGAGCCCCTCCTATTCTCCATGGGAAGCTCATGCTCTGGAGAGCCACTGGTCCAAGGAGAACAAAGCTCTGTAGAGCAGATCTGAACCCCACATCCTCCCCAGAGTCCAGCCTGGCCCAGCCAAGATCAGCTGAACGCCAGCCAACCCACAGACCTATTAAGAAAGAAAAATAAATGCTTGTTGTTTGCCACTGACTTTGAGGTGCTTTATTATGCAGCATTACGATAGCAGTATCTAAAATAATGAAGTAGGAAACTTACTCCAAATCTCCCAGGTGGGCTTCCAGGGACAGATTTACGAGGTTAATAAAATGCTTGGAGGTACCTACCACCACCATGCTTCCCTGGCAACAGCCCCAACCATTTGGATTTGGCTGTACTCTCCATTCATCCAGTTACAGGGAAGCCTCTGAGCTTTAGAAGCCTTTCATTTTCAGTTGGTTTTTACTTTCCGAACATCTAAGCAGGGTATGGAGCTCTGTGGAAGCTCCCTTGTTTACTATGGGCTTTGAGGAGGGAGTCTGGTTTGGCATCTTCTAAAGGTGTTGGAAAAGTTAATTGTATAATGGCTCTCATTAACAGTCAGGGTGACATAGAGCTATCCTTGAGTCAACTGCGTATGGCAAATGAATGGAGAATTAAAGCTCTTGCCTCCATGAATCACGACTGAAAGAACAATTTATTCAGAAATATCCACTGATTTTAGGAGGAAAAAAGTCTCATTTGAAATTATCAGGCATTAGCCTTGATTCTCTAATTCCCAGCATAGTCTAGTTTTGCAGGTGTGAACCAGAGCCTTTGAAACTCATGAATTGGGTGAGCCCATTGGAGCAAATCTCAAATGCAAATTCTGTCTGACATGAAAGCTTGTTGAAAAGTTGTTATGCTAGATTTTACAAAAGAAATAATGGTGGTAATTATTCACTTCTCACATCCACTTCCCTTTGCAATTTGCCTTTACAGACCCTCCTATCCAGAGACAGATTTCCCCACACTTTAAATCTGGGATGGCCTGGTGATTTGCTTTGACCTGTTTTGGAATCCAGTAAAGTAATGTTGTGCCACTTCTACTGCATGCTTTCGTTTGTCCTCTTGGAACCCTGCCTAGCCTTCATGTGAGCAAGCCTGGCCTTCTGGTAAGAGATGGCATGAAGTACCAATGAGTCATCCCAGCTAACGTCTTTCTAGACAGGTCAACACAAATCTTGCCCTAGACACATGGGTTAGTCTGGGCAAGACCAGAAGAGTCACCCAGCTGAGCTCAGTCCATATCACCAAATCAAGAGAATCATGAGCTGAGTAAATAGTGGTTGTTTTAAGCTGCTGATATTAAAGTAATTTTTATGTAGC
>NW_016107333.1:2733435-2745762 GCF_001604975.1 Cebus imitator
GGAGGAAGAAAATAACAATTACAAGTGTTAGTGAGGATGCAGAGAAACTAGAACCCAGAACCCTTGTATACTGTTGGAATGTAAAATGGCATAGTCACTGTAGAAATGGTACGGCAGTTCCTCAAAAAATTAAAAATCAAATTACCACATGATCCAGCAATTCCACTTCTGGATATACAGCCAAAGTAATTTCAATCAGTATGCCAAAGAGATATCTGCACAACCATGTTCACTGCAGCACTATTCACAACAGCTATCACATAGAAGCAATGCAAGTGTTTATCAATGGACAAATGGATAAACAAAATGTGGTATATACATACAATGGAACGTTATTTTGCCTTAAAAAAGAAGGAAATTCTGATACATGTCACAACTTGGATGAACCTTGGGGACATTATGCTAAAATATGCCAGTCCCAAAAGGACAAATATTATATGATTCCACTTATATGAGGTGGTTAGAGTAGTCAAATTCACACAGATAGAAATTAGAATGGTAGTAACCAGGGGCTGGGATTTATTGTTTAATGGGTATAGAGTTTTAGTTTTCTAAGATGAAAAGAGTTTTGGAGACGGATGAGGATTTGGTGAGGATTTGCATAACAGTATAAATAGACTTAATACCACTGAACTATATACTTAAAAATGGTTAAGATGATAACTTTTTTTGTTTTTGTTTTTTTGAGACTGAGTCTTGCTCTGTTGCCAGGCTGAAGTGCAATGGCATGATCTCAGCTCATTGCAGCCTCTGCCCCCCGGGGTTCAAGTGACTCTCCTGCCTCAGCCTCCTAAGTAGCTGGGACTACAGGCTCACACAACCATGCCCAGCTAATTTTTGTATTTTTAGTACAGATGGGGTTTCACCATGTTGGTCTGGATGGTCTTATCTCTTGACTTCATGATCTGCCTGTCTTGGCCTCCCAACGTGCTGGGACAGGCATGGGGAGAAATGCCAGATATAGGTGAGGGTGGGGGGTGAGATGGAGGCAGCAAACCACCTTGCCATGTAGGTACCTATACAACAACCTGCATAATCTGCACATGTACCCCAAAAGTA
This sequence comes from Cebus imitator, assembly GCF_001604975.1. NCBI lineage: Eukaryota > Metazoa > Chordata > Mammalia > Primates > Cebidae > Cebus > Cebus imitator. Next base: position 2,734,495 of record NW_016107333.1, read on the forward strand.
CATTTTAAAAAATTAATAATAAAAATAAAGATGATAAATTTTATATCTGTATTCTAGAATAATTTTTCAAAGATAAATGCATTCAGGTGGTGTTGGGAACTCTGGGGGTGACTAGTGTTCAAAGAATTCTCAGCCAATCTGTGAAAAGGCATGAACTGCAGGGGAGGACAAAGGAGGCACAAATACCACTGGGAAATGCCAGCAGGATGGCGGGTGACTTAAACAGGGCTCAGAGTAGAGGCACTGTGATGTTAACATTGGATGCTGAATTCATTGGGATTCTTTGGTTACAAATGACAGAAAACTAACTCATACTAGCCTAAAGTAAAAAATGAAAACTCTTTTCTGCCATAGCTGAGAGCAATACATGCTCAGGGACCTCACAGAACTCAACAAGGACCTACCAACAAGATGGGGTCACCAGGTTCTACTTTCTTGCTTCTGTCTTTGTTCTCTCCTAGAGCTCTAGCTGTGAGCAGCCCCTCACCTCCTTCCAGATCAGTGACACCAGAGGCAAGTGAGCTTCCCCAGCTCCTAACTGGAAACCCTGGGGAGGCACCTGAGTGGTCTGACTTGGATACCAGTGTCCACTCCCAGGCTAATCAGTGTCTAGGGCAATGAAGGATTCTGATTGGCCATACCTAGGTCAGGTGACCCTGTTGCCAGGATGGGAGTGAGATTTGCTTCAGAGAAATGGATGAGAATGCTTGCTGGGCAAACACACACAGTAACTACAGTCCATAATGGATGCTGTTATATTAGAGTGAGGGTCATTTAGGGACATCATTCCCCCATGCAGAGGAAGGTCCACATACCTATCCTCAGTACAGCAGAAAGATAAAGAGCTCAAACCATGGAGAATATTAGGCATCACAACTAGCAGTGTGAATTTGGTGAGACCTTCACTTTCAAAGCTTCTATTTCCCCATTTACAAATTGAACTCAATATTACATGGTTGATGCAAGGGAGAAAGATGAGAATGTTTATAAACTGCTTCCCACTGTGTCTTGTACCTTATAAGCATCAAAAATTAAATTTATAATAATAGTAGTAATAAAAGTGACTATGAAGATTGTCTACAACCTGTTCTCTTTGCTCTCTGCCCCGTGGGCCACCAGGAGCACGGGTTTCTGGTGGCTTTCATTTCTTCTTTCAAGCGCCATCTGAGCACTTCTGTTTGCAGGCAAACCCCAGAGTGTGGCTGGGTGCTGGTTTTCATGTGGTCAGTGCTTGGGCCAGGACCAGAGTGAGGCCAGTGAGGGGCCTACAGAATAAAATGTAAGAAGGCTTCACTTTCAAGGTTGTGTGAGTGCAGGTCTAAGCACTCACTGGCCTCGCCCGCATTCCAGCCCAGACTACTGGGTTAGTCATTTGGGGATCTTGTTAAAAGCACATTCTTGGGTGAAATCCAGATCCAGGAAATCTGAATGTTCACAGGTGGGCCTGGGACTTTGAGGACTCATCCCTAGGGATTCTTCTGTTGTCAGTGCTGGGCTGGCGACTAGTTCTTAAAGGCAGAGTTGTCCAGTGTACTAATGCATGTCTGTACTAATGCATGTCAAAGCATGTCTTCAAAGAAAGAGGATTTTTGCAGAGATGCCCCTAGGTGCCACGGTGGGGGACGGTTTAGGGGGTAAGTGAGAGGCACCCTGCACAGACCACTTCAACTTTTTGAACTTCATATATATTGTACTTTCATTCAAATAAGATGTCACTTGATAAAACAGTTCTATTGCTTTAAAAGAAAGTTTAAAAACTTCTGGGCTAGAAGCTTTAGAGAACTTCTAGCCCAGAAGATTTTTGTATGCTTTTTGTGAGACAGTTTTGTTTTTTTCGGTTTTTGTTTTGTTTGAGGCAGAGTCTTGCTCTGCCGCCAGGCTGGAGTGCAGTGGCACAATCTCAGCTCACTGTAACCTCCGTATCCTGGGTTCTAGCGATTCTCTTGCCTCAGCCTCCCAAGTAGCTGGGATTACAGGCACGTGCCACCACACCCAGCTAATTTTTGTATTTTTAGTAGAGATGGGTTTTCACCATGTTGGCTAGGATGGTCTCGATCTCCTGACCTCGTGATCCACCTGGCTCAGCCTCCCAAAGTGCTGGGACTACGGGTGAGAGACACCGCACCCTGCCAAGACGCTCTTCAATATGAAAATGACTGGCCTCTTCAAGCTGCTCCCTCACTCATCTGGACTCTCTTTACTCTCACCTCACTCTCTCCTTTATCCCTGGATAAACACTGCCTGGGAGCTAGAGGGCTGCCCCTGCCTAGCAAGAACAGGGTGAAAGGAGAGGGGTAGCTGAGCCTCATGGCATCCATGCCAGCCCCCACGTGGCTGGAGCCAGACCCCAGGTTGCCCCTCTGCTGAGCCCTTATCCCCACATGCTATCCTGCAGGACTGACCCCGGGGCTGCCTGAGCTCAGTCTCTCCGCTGCTGGCCTCACTCTTATCTGGGCTGGGCTGGGAGTTACGGCAGGGAGAAGTCTCAATTTGTTGCACCTTTACCTTCCCCTCCCACCCCAGAAAATCCAGGTCTCCCTATTCCCATGGGGAGTTCTGCTTCCACCAACACACTGAGTACAACAGGAGGAGGACAAATTCGGGGAACCAGGGAAGGTTCATTCTAGGTCTGATGGGGCCCAATTCAGCCAGGGTCCTCCTGCAGGTCCCTAAAAAGCCAGGATGCTAACTCAACTTCACCACTCCACAATGTATAGATATCATGTTGTACATGGTAAATATATACCATTTTGTCCGTTTAAAAAAATTTTAAGCCCAGGTTTATGTGTGATTTCATAAATATACATTATCTATATTTTCTCATATTAGAAAATTATCCAATTGTTTTAATAAAAATATATTAAGATATGTTATTTCAATGCTTCTGGGCTGTGACTACAAAAATCATATATTCTTTCAAGCTCTTCATTCCTGATTTCAATGCTGCTGATTTTGGAGAACTTAATTCATTTCCACAACTCAGTTTGGCTGCCCTGGAGATAAGTATCTAAGGGTTTTATGATGGAGGTTAGAGTTATTGTTGTGTTTTGTTTTCTAGAAAATTAACAAAAATTAATGCCCAAGGAAGCAAAGAATCACAATGGAGAAATGCCCCCTCCATGAATGATCAGTGAAGAACTGATCAGGAGTTCCAGGAGGTCACAGGGCTCCAGAGTGCAAACTCCAAAGAAGGAAAGATGAGTTTTAGAAGTGCTCAGAAGCCACCCTGTTCCCCTGCCAGCCACCGCATCTAACACTTAGATGGAATCCTTTCGGATACTAACACAAAAATAGATTATATCTCAGAAACAGACATGAAAATGATTTGACACTATGTGTATAATCTCGTTCAAACCATAGACCCCTAATCGACATTTAATTGATGCAATCATGTTTGTTCATGATGGTAAACAAAATATATAAACAGAAACATCATCTTTGATGTTTAATGACTGTTTAGCATCTATTTGGGTCAGAGCTACTGAGCCCTAATAAACAAATGCTTAATAATCAATTGAAATGCATTTCTCTGGTTATTGCCTTATTAAATCAGATCCAACCTCAGCTGAGGAATATTCCTTCCAACAGGAAGAAGATGGTTGGGAATGAAAAAGACAGTAACAGGAGGTCCCTGTGTCCCTGTAAGTGAAATGGACAAGTTTTTCTCTCCATCCCTGCCAACAGCTGGAGCCCAGGTGAAAGCCAAACTCCAGCCTGCAGGTACCCTGGGCCTTGCACTAAAACAAAGTGTGCCTCCTTTCCAGGCCTGATTGTCAATATAAATCCTCTTCTATTACCTACCCTATGGAGTAATCCATGTAAACCAAATAATCCATGTTAAAAAAAAAAAAAAAAAAAGGCAGTGTCTGGCATGTCCCATAAATCCTCAAAAAGATGGTTATCATTGTTATTATTTGCAACTGTCATTATGATTGTTATAATATTATTATAATCCTAATTTGCCACACTGAGCATTCGTAAAATTCACTGTGGTCACCTCACCTGAGTTTGGTTTTTTCATAAAGGTAAGCCTTATTTTTCAGTGCCTGAGTCAAGCCACATCCTGCTGATCCCAACCAGCAGCTCCATCAGCTCCAAGCCATGTCTGAGAAGGGCCACGGCTGGCCACAGCCAAGTCTGTGGTCAGGGCCACCTCCAGCTGGCACTCTGAGTTCTTGCTCCTTCTCAGGTGCCTGGAAGTTCACACCAGCCTTTTCTGCGTCGCTTGCAGGAAGTGAGCACTATGTTTGGGGTGCTGGAATGGACATCCAGGCTCTGGTTCTCATTCCTAAAGATTCCCCAGAGCTCAGCTCCTGCTGGCTGAGACCATCAGTAACTCCAGAAAGTCAAATACAACAACTTTCAGCTGCTCAGCCACTAGCCCCCTGTCAAGCCCCTCCCTTCCTTTCTTTCTGCTCCTCTCCTGCTCTTCTCCCTACTCCACTCCTAACACAGACCAAGTGACTGGGCGCTCTCTACTCAGGGTGAGCAGGAAACCCAGAATTTGGCTGCCCAGGTAGAGAGCTAAGGAAGAGGCGTCTGTGTGTAACATTTAAGGGAAGAAATAATCACCAGGGCGAGCAGAAGCCCATTGAAGAGACTGGGCAGGTGCTTGATGGTCCCAGGGCGCCATCGTGTGGCCAGTCTGCATAATGACAAAAGGAGGCTTCTCCAATGACCATCCGGTCTGAGCTCCTAAAGTCCCTATCCAGGACCCTTCCTTAGACCTCAGAAGTCCCGCGGTTCACCTTCTTGGAGGGATGGGAGAAGAGGGAGAGCAGAGAGGAGAGACTGACAGCAGAGGCCAGAGCAAGGAGAAGGAAAGGGTACCCAGGGCATTCTGCGAGGCTTCTTAGAGGAAAGCTGTTCAGATAAGACCAAGAGCTCCTGAAAGAAAGGGGGTCAAGGGAAGGAAAGTCCCATGGGAGCAGAAAAAGCACAGCTACAAGGATGGAAACTGAGGCGGCCTCCACTGGAAAGATGAACTTCCAACACCTCGGTGCAGGGAACGTGGAGAGCGGGAGAGAATCAGATTCAGGAGCAGGGTCAAAGAGTTCCTCCTTCCCCTCCCCTTCCCCTCCTCCCCCTCCTTCCCCTCCTTCCCCTCCTCTCCCTTCTCCCTCTCCTCTCTATCTTCCCCCTCTTCTCCTCCTCCTCCCTTTCCCCTCCTCCCATCCTCCTTTCCCCCCTCCCTCCTGCCTCCTCCTCCTCTTCCTGCTCCCCCAACACACTTTCCTCCCTTCCTCTTCCCCTCTTCCTCCCCCTCCTCCTTCTCCCCCTTCTTTCTCCTCCTCCACTGCCCATCTACTTCTCCCACACCAACCAGATACAGGCTAGGAGAGCACAATTGATGGGACCTCGAGAAGCCATAAAGTTCAAAAGTGCATCCCCCATGGCCCCTCCTGCTCTGAAGAGTTATCCCCATCATCCTCCAGGTTTGTGCAACCTCATTTTACAGAGGAGGCACCTGATGTATTCATTTTATTCCAAGTTTATGTGCTGACTTTTGGGAGATTGTTATTCAATGCTCAGGCTTGGGAATCAGGCTGCCCACATTTGTGTCTTCAATCTGCCTGGCTATGTGAACTAGAACAGGCTGCTTAACTTCTCTGAACTAACATTTCCAGACCTGTAAAATGAAGACGTAATTGTACCTGTCCCCCTGGGTTGACATGAAGGTCAAATATGATAAGATATGGAGTGCTAGATATTTTCACATGAGAGAACTAATTCTGTTCCCAAAACATCCCAGGTTGTCATGGGTCCTAACATGCATTTTACAGATGAGAAGCTCAGAGAGGCTGAAATGATGGACCAGAGGTTGTAATGACAATGGCTCAAGCCTGGTTTGTCCAATTCCAAATCTGCATGAACATTCATTGACCATGTCCTGCTCCTTTGTGCAAGCTCTTCCCTCTGTCTACAATGCCCTTTTCTTTTGACTCAGCCAGAGCAACTATGAGATCCAGGCCAGGGGTCTCCTGTTCTGTGAGGGCTTTCTCCACCCCTCAAGGTCCAGCAAAGCTCCCAAGAGACCAACCCAGATCTTCATTAGTGTGTGGATCACATGGCAGGGTTGGCACTGGTCCACCTGCCTGGCTCCCACTAGGCAGAAGCTCCTGGGGGCCAGGGCTAAGGCTATTTCCTTGAAGCTGTGTCCAGCTTGGGGCACTGAGTGGCATGGTGGGAGGGAGGAGGAAGGAAGGGAAGAGAGGAAGAAAGGGAGGAGAAAAGAGATACAAGAGGACAGAGGACACGAGGGAGAGCACAGGGGAAGTGGGGATACAAATGAGGAAAAGGGGAAGGAAGGGAGTTGGGAGAGGAGGAGGAGGGGAAAGGAGGGAGGGAATAGGAGAGAGGGGAAGGAAGAGGAGACAAGGGAGGGAAGGGGAGGAGGGGGAGTGCAGAAATGAAGAAAAAAGGAAAGACTGAAGGGAAAAAGGAAAGAGGGTAAGAAGGAAGGAAGGAGGAAGGAAGGGAGGAAGGGAGGGAGGGAAAAGGAGAGAAAGAGGGTGGAAGGAAGGAAGGAAGGGAGGGAGGGAGGGAGGGGAGAGAGACAGTACCCTACTTCTCAGTTACCTTGGGGGGGGTCTCTCTCCCTGGAAGAGGAAGCAGGCGTGGGTGCCTCTGTACCAGCCACCTGGCCTCTCCCAGCACTTCCTTTCCACCAACTCTCTCCTTTCCCCGAGGCTAGTGCCAGCGCCTGACTCTGATTCTCTCCGAGTCAGCATTTTCCTTCCCATGCTGGGGCACAGGCGCAGGCTCCGGGAGTGAACACACCTGCCGCTCCTGTGCTGACACACAGCTTTTCAGAAAATGGGAAGACAGGAAAAGAGCCTAGATGCTGCTGGGTGGGAACAGGCCCTGGAGGCTCCCCCAGCAGGGGAGGGGGACTTCTGGGTTGTTCTAGCAGAGGACTCTGCTGGGGACTCCTCCCACCGGCCCCTCTCCACATGCCCCACCTCGCCCTGCTCCTGCACGTTGAATACGATGAAATGTCTCCCTCACTGCAGGCAGGACACTAACAGGAAGGAAGCCTCCAGCCCTTTCACCTGGACAAAATGTCAGGGCAGCCCTTCCTCTCATCACCTGCAAGCAAAATATCCAGAAACACTGCCAAGAAAGAGCCACCAAAGTTCAGCAGCCCCAGAGCAATGTCACAAAATAAAACGCCCCTTTTCTGAACATCGCATTCGCCTGCTGGCCCCCGTGTGGGTCATTTATATGGGTCTCATTTCTGCCAAAACACACTTGGTGTCACATCTTCCTTGAAGAGATGAGGGAGAGCTTAGTTCTAGCAGCTCTGGAGGAAGAAGAGGAGAAGGCACAAGTCCCTGGCCAGCACCCCAAAGCCTGACCCTCCCACCTCAGCCCAAACCACCAAGCATGAGGGTAACAGAAACAGTAGCAGTATTTAGCCATTGAGCGTTTAGCCACGCCAGGCACTACTGAGCTCAGCATTTCAGTCACCTCATCCCCTCAAGGTTCCAGCAAGAAGCTGTTACTTAAGGAGGACAATTCAGAGAAGTGAATAACCAGTCCGAGGTCACATGGAGAGTAGGGGATGACTCAGGAGGTAAGTCCAGCCCAGGCCCTCATTCTGAGTCTTCTTGCCTTTTTCTTTCCCTCTGGAAAAAAGTTCATTGGTGGGAACTGCCAGAGAGAAGTCGAGGGACAAGGGTTTGGCAATAATTAAGAAGGCTGCAGAATAAGTAGGTAAAAAGGAAACCAGGCCGGGCGCGGTGGCTCATGCCTGTAATCCCAGCACTTTGGGAGGCCAAGATGGGTGGATCACAAAGTCAGGAGTTCAAGACCAGCCTGACCAACATGGTGAAACCCCATCTCTACTGAAAATACAAAAATTATCCGGGAGTGATGGTGTGCACTGTAATCCCAGCTACTCGGGAGGCTGAGGCAGGAGAATCACTTGAACCCGAGAGGCGGAGGTTGCAATGAGCCGAGATCATACCATTGCACTCCATCCAGCCTGGGCAACAAAGTGAGACTCCATCTCAAAAAATGAAAATAAAAAAAGGAAAGCAGTTATCTCCACATTAGGAGAGAAAGGCAATTCCTGGCCTGAAGAGCTTTTCCTTTAGGGGTGGCTGATCCCCTCACCAGTCTAGCATGACCAAAACTGGCAGCCCCATGGCTCTCTGCCACCCTGGGCCTGATTGGAAGCAAGGGGTGGGTACAAAGCTAGCAAATAATTGTTTTTAGAACCCATGAGGTCAGAAGGCATCATGAAATCAGCAAAGCAGATCCCACAGACTGGGGGTCAGGAGAGGCAGGCCTGGGATGCCACATCTCAAAGGAAGCTGGAGTCAGGAGGAGGTTGTAACACCCAAAGGGAGTGTAGTATCTTGGGATACTAGTCCCCCCAGACTAGTATCCCAAGAATGAATGGCAGCCTTTGAGCTTCTGCAAGATCAGTAGCAGTGGGCCCCCAGGGTGGGCAACTCTTTGTCCCTGGGGCATGAAATCCTCACTTGCTTTGGGCTGAGAGATGGATAGTGTCATTTAAATTGCACACACATTGCCTTGAAAGAGGTGTCATACTGACCCTGGAACAGAAGTAAATTGAATTTTACGCATCATCTGTGATCTATTAGTAATGACTGCCTGGAACAGGAAATATAAGGGATCCAGGGAGCTGCCCCTGGGCTCCTTAAGAACTTGCACAGAGATCAGTTAGTGATGTCTGCCAGGGATGAACTACAGGGGCTCACGTTTGCCATCCCTGCCCTCATCTGCTCTGGTGCATCATATCAGAAGGATGGAAGGAAAGAGATGTTTTGAAGAGACTGAGTAAGAGGTTATCTAAAGGCCAGCCACATCCACCCAGCGGTTGAAGGGTGACTTGTGTAGGTCCCTGTGTCACAGTATCACTGGCTTACCTGATACTCAACCAATTCCTTTCTGCTTAAATTAGAATCCATTTTTCCATTTTTTCAGCCTAAAGCTAAATAAGAACTCTAACTTGCACACTTCTTCCTTCATTCCTTCAGGAGTCCATTAATACAAGGCTGTTTTATACATGAGTCTTATTAAATTTGGTTTTTGTTTTTTTTTGGGGGGGGATGGAGTCTCGCTCTGTCACCCAGGTTGGAGTGCAGTGGCACAATCTTGGCTCACTGCAACCTCTGCCTCCTGAGTTCAAGCAATTCTCTTGTCTCAGCCTCCTGAGTAGCTGCAATTACAGGTATCCATCACCCTTCCTGACTAATTTTTGTATTTTCAGTAGAGACGAGGTTTCACCATGTTGGCCAGGCTGATCTCAAACTCCCAACCTCATGATCTGCCTACTTCAGCCTCCCAAAGTGCTGAGATTAAAAGTGTGAGCCACTGTGCCTGGTCAACTTATTAAAGGTTTATGGATAGGAAAACAATTATAGAACAAACAACTTCAGATCGAATACTGGACAAAATGCTTTCTAGGAGTATATTTGTCATTCCTGCCATGGGGAATTTCTCATTGTCCCCTTTTTCCAAGAGCCATGACTGCTCACTGTAAGCTCAATCCCCCCCCCTCCCCCCCCCCCCCCCCCCCCCCCCCCCCCCCCCCCCCGCCCCGCCATGCCCACTCACCGCTGACATCTTCCTTCTACTCTTTTAACATGGAACGCTAACCTTCTCTTTCTCACATTTCCTGGGAATCTCATCATTCTGCCCAAGCTGAACAATGGAGTTATCCATTTCTCCTGCTCCCACCATCTAGACCTGCCCAGGGAAGGTTCACCTGTCTCAACCCATGAGGAGACATTAAAGTTGTTACCCACAGCCAAAGAGCCTCTCACATTTGAGATGAAGGCAGCCCCTGCCCTAGAATGCAGAAGAGCAACTGTTTTATTTGTAAACAACATTTCCTCTTTCCTTCCTGCCACTCTAGCCTGTCACCTGGTAAGAAGATAATAAAACATAATGATGATTATTGAGCAGGAGGAAGGATGAGCCCAGCTGTGACTGCCATCCCAGAAGTGCCTCTCTCCACCATTCAGGGTGGTCCTGAACCTCGGTTGTGTGCTGCAATGCCCTGCAGTGCTTTTTCTTTTTTCCTTTTTTTGAGACAGAGTTTTGCTCTTGTTGCCCAGGCTGGAGTGCAATGGCATGATCTCGGCTCACCACAATCTCCACCTCCCAGGTTCAAGCGATTCTCCTGCCTCAGCCTCCTGAATAGCTGGGATTACAGGCATGCACCACCATACCCAGCTAATGTTGTATTTTTTAGTAGAGACAGGGTTTCTCCATATTGGTCAGGCTGGTCTCAAACTCCTGACCTCAGGTGATCTGCCCACCTTGGCCTCCCAAAGTGCTGGGATTACAGGTGTGAGCCACCACGCCTAGCCAGTGCTTTCAACAGCACAGATGCCCAGGCCCCATTCCCAGGGATTCTAATTTGATCAGCTGAGATAGGAGGCTGGCAGCCACCCAAGCGGCTTGAATGTGAAGCCACAGCAGAAAGCCTCTGGTCCATACTGTTGCTGTCACTCAAAGAGAGGCCTGGGACAGAGATGACTGTGTTCACCAGCACCCAATTTCTCTACCTGGAGGGCATCCATGTAGATTCTGTGTCCCAGTCTCCCTTGCAAATGCAAGTCATAGATACATCTAAACCCAGTCCACAGAAACCTGTGCAAAGCTCTGCATGCTCTTTTCACTGCTTGCCAGATGGAAGGGAAGGACTCCAAGATCCCAAGGGATGGCAGAGCTAGAAGATGGAGGGTGCCTGGGTCCCTGCATCACCACATGGAAAGTCACCTGCCAAACACCCAAGTGGACTCAATGTGAGAATTAGACTCCTAGGATATTAAGTGACTGAGATCTGGGGGTTTCCTGTTACAGGAACTAGAATTACCTTAACTAATATTAAGGTAGCTTCCTTTCTGGAATATACTTTTGGACACTGGGCACAGAATCTCCTCAGCTCAGTGGGAGACATTTGGCAATGTCCCGGAAGTGTTAGGAGCCTTCCCCTCCAGGTTTCCTCTAACACTCTTCTAACCCCTAACTCCTCACACTCGGTTCCACTGGTGGGGATTCAGAGACAGAGCATGAGGGTTCATCTGGACACCGGCATCTGCCTGATTGCAGCCTCATCTGGATGTCTTCTGAAGCTTCAGCCCCTCCTACCCATGACCCTCCACAACCACAATGGCCATCCTGTGTCTCCTTGGACACACAATGCCCTTTTCTGTCGCAGGGCCTTTACACTCACTGTTCCTTCTTAGGACACTCTTTTTTTTTTTTTTGAGACGGAGTTTCACTCAT
>NW_016107333.1:2746062-2785186 GCF_001604975.1 Cebus imitator
GCTGGGATTACAGGCTTGAGCCACCGCGCCCGGCCTTCTTAGGACACTCTTTAGCAATCACCTCGTCCGTCAGATCCCAGCTCAAAGGTCACCTTCTAGAGAGGCCTCCCCTCATGCCTCTGTCTCAGTTGTCACCCCAACACTTTGTCTCTATGTCAGCACTGTTGTCTTCATAGCACTGGCTGCAAATCCTAATCACTTATTTGTGTTCTTCCTCCTAGTCTGTTTCTCCCAGTAGATTAGATGCTCCTCAGGGAAGAAGAGATCTTTTCTTCTTGTGATAAGCACAATGCCAGCACAGAGTCAGGTGCTCAGTAATTATTTATTAAATGCATGAATGAATGAATGCTCAAGTCAGCCCAGAAATGCAGGCTTCCCAACACTTGTTCCCAGTTCTGGAGCTCCTGATGGCTCCACAAGACTCAGAGCTTACAGGCCACAATTACCCCGCCACTGCAGGGAGCATCAAGCCCAGGGGCCCTGGGGTACAGAGTCAAGGCTAGAGGCAGATCCAGGACCAGCACAGTTCACATCTCTTAGGGGTGCAGTTCATGTTGCTGACATGTGAAGGGGCTATTAGGGCATGGCCTTTCTAACTGTATGTGACCACACTGGACAGGCCCTAGGTCTGCCTGGGATCAGGCAGGAAAAATAAGTATTCCCAGACAGATCACCATCATGCAATATTCTGGAAACTTTGTTCATCTCTTATCTCAAATAAAATCTTATTTGAGATCGAAAACCAACACATAAAGGTGGAGACGCTTCAGCTGAAACAAAGCAGTCTTCAGTCTGCCCTGAAGGCATCAGAATCCTTGAAGACAAGGAGAATACAGCACGTCCCCGTGGACAGGATCACAGTGCCCCTGGGACAGAGCTCCTATGCCCCATGGAAGGGTGCCCAGGCCTCGTGGACAAGGCATATATGTCCCATGGCACTGACAACATCTTACAGCCCCCAGAGGCTGAATTGAGTCTCTAGGGAGACACCAAGAAGAGACCACAGCTGCCCTGGGCACAACACAGGAGCATGAGCTCCTTCTTGAACCATCCGCAGACTTTACAAGCCCAGCCTCTCTTTCCTTCTCAAGCTGAGGTTTCCAGCCCCAGAGGGAAGATGTCTGGACTGCTTTAAGTTGCATGAGTTGACTCTGCCCACCCTGCCCCCATCAGATCTCAGAGGAGACAGCTATGTATTCACAGGAAGCCACAGTGAGTAAATGTAACCAATGTCCCACAGAGCATATGAATATTGCTGTTCTTTACCCCCAGCAAAATGCCTCTTTACCTGTTTCTGTCCATTTTAGCATCCTTTCATGTGATCCATGTAGGTGCTCTGTTATAGAAAGAACTTACAAATGACACATGGGTAGAACTCTACTTACTTCCTCACACATTATGGATTCTTTGTCCACTGCTTTTAGACCCCACTGACTCATTTTTATCCCCTCCCTACTTTCTGTCTCTGTTTCTATAACCTGCTTCTCCTCTAAGCCATCTCCCATCTGGGTTTGGTGACATGATCATAGACTCTGTAATTCTGCTTCCCAATAAGTCCCCAAAGTCATGGGTCTGTGCTTTCTCTAACTCCCTTCCCCAGAACCCCTGCCTCCTCTGCTTGTGGCCTGCTGGCTCTAAGCTTTGGAGACCAATCCAGCCTTCCTATACCACATGGCCTTGAAGAGCTTGATATGGGCTTGAAGCAGCTCCTCTCCCCCACACAGATGGGAGGTGAATGCTCCACACAGCATCCCTTCCGTGCCCTGTCTCCATAAGCACGAAGCCCCTAGGCTCTAGAGTCAGATTCACATTCTCTCTCTGCTGCTTGATCACTGTACAACTTTTAACTGGTTTAAAGAATCTCTGAAGTCCAGCTTTCTTGCCTATAAAATGGGATATAGTTAGTGGGTTGAACAGTGCCCCCCCTCCAAAAAAAAAAAAAAAGATACGTCCATGTCCTAATCCCTCGAACCTGTGAATATTATTTCATTTGGAAAAAAGATCTTGGCAGATGAAATTAAGAATACTGAGATGAGATCACCACAGACTCCTTGGGTAAGCTCTAAATCCAGAGACAAGCATCCTTACATGAGTCAGAAGAGGAGACAAAGGAGAAGGCAGTGTGAAAAAGGAGACTGAATTTAAATGATGTGGTCACAAGCCAAGGAAGCCAAGGAACGTTAGCAGCCACCAGAAGCCGGAAGAGGCAAGGAAGCATTCTTCCCTACAGCCTCCAGAGGGAGCGCAGCCCACACTTGATTTCAGACTTCTGGCCTCCAGAACTTGAAGAGAATAAATCGCTGTTGTCTTACATCACCTACTTTGTGGTAATTTCTTGCGGCAGCTTTAGGAATACAGCACAGGGGGATAAGTCTTAAATGAGACAACCCGTGGAGTACAGTACCTATTACCCAGTAGGAGCTCAATAAAGGTCAGACATCATCACCATCACCACTGCCCACATCACTATTGCCACTGCCATCTCCGGCACCACCATCATCACACCATAACTACCATCACCATCTCCATCTTCATCACCATCATCATCACCATTACTATGTCCTTCTTCATCACCACCATCACCCATCTTCATCATTGTCACCATCGTCACCGTCATCCTCATCCTTGTCATCATTGTCATCATTGTTTCTGCACACACTGAAAATTTCTTCTTCTATACATTTTATTTAGGGACATTTGATATTTTCATTGAATAGTTTAGCAATTTCTCTTTTGCTGTAACATTCTCCACAATATAGATGACATTCACATTTGTGCACCATTGCTATCTCTCCTTTCTTGGGAGAAGCTTAATTCTGAGATCATATCCTTCCCCCAGTTTTTATTATTAAACTATTCTTTCTTTTGTGAAATAGTAATAATAAAAAGATAGCTGTTGTATACATCCTCACTTAGAAAAGAAATGGCCTGCTCTTTACTTAGGGGTATTTCCCCTGGTCATTTTGTTTTATTTTAACTTGCCTGTGTAATGTAGAAAACTGGAAACCAAAGCTCTAGTGTCTTTTGATGTCCCCCCATCCCCATTTCAGAGTAAGGTACTTGGGTGTCACCAAGATATGGAGGGAACTTGGGAGCTTCAGATGCAGGGCTGATATCTGCTTGGGATGTTCAGGGAAAGGAAACACCATTTGAACATGGGCTTCAAGCCAGACAAGGAGTGAGTCAGTGGTGGAAGTGACCCAGATATGAGGTTTCCATGCCACAAACTGTTAATGAAGGGGGCCCAAGCTCCCAGGGAATCCCAGGGAATCCCAGGCCAGTTTGGCCAGCTCAGCCAGCAGGCGACCCCCTACCCCTCCTCCTTGGCACCTTGCTGCCTCCTGATATCATCCTCTTCTTCCTCCCCACAGGCAAGGGTTCAGCCCTTCTTCCCTGCCTCCATCCCACGCGCGCGCACACACACACACCCTGGAGATCAGGGCTGGGATGATTACACCAAAAACCCCAGGCCATGACGGGTATATAATTATGTACTGACCAGTTTAGGAGGCAGGATCAGTTCACCTTCCCTTGGTGAGGGGTGAATCAAATCTCAATATGGGAGGAAGAGAGGGAGGATACAGGATTCTGTACCTCCTGCTAAAAACTCTAGCAAGAAGCCACAGAGTCAACTGATCAGTCCCAGCCCATCCCAGGCCTGAAGATAAGCAAATAACCACAGCACAGCACAATCCAGGAGTGACAAGGAGGGGTTCAAGGAACTGTCACCTGCTTCAGGATGCTCACGGAAAAGAGGCGACATTTGAATCTAGGCCTCAAGGGATCCAGAGAAACTGTCAGGGTGACAAGGAAGCTTCAGGAAGGGAATAATCTGAGCAATGGCCTGGAGGCACAAAAAAAGGTGTGTAAAGCTTGAGCCTGGCTGTTGAGCAGGCTGGAGGGGACGGCTGCCAGGGAAGGAGTCACGCTTTTCCTGATTTGGGGGCCACATGCCTCTGGTCCCCACATGAACAAAGCATGGAGAACGGGACACTATGAAATGAGCAGTGACACAAAAAGGGGATAAATGACTTATGCAATACTATATACAGTCAGCAAGTGGAAAAGCCAAAATTTGAACCCAGAGACTGGGGGTTCCACTCTTAACCCCTAAACCTCATAGAAGTTAGAGACAGAGGTGATTCTAGAACCTGAGCCACAGTGCTACAGTGGCCTGAGCCCAGGGGTCATGAAGGTACAGAGGAGAAGTCTCTGTGCTTGTCAGATTTCTGTTGCATAATGCCACGTAACAAATAGCCCTGGTGGCTGAGTCGCACGCAGTACTCACGGGTCCGTAGTCAGCAGGAAGGCTTTGCTCCTGACTGCAGGTTACTTTCAGGTCTGTTTCACAGGGCTCACACTCTGGGACCAGTAACTGGAGGATCTTCTTTTCTTCAATGGAGAAAGCCCAGGAGAGTTGAGCTGAATGAAAGAATTTCCACAATCAACTCCAACTCCACCTCTAGTGCCCAAGCTCCCTTTTCCTCCTGCTAGGTGGTCTACTCAGATCCCTTCCCTTGGTCACCCAAATTCCTCCTAAATATGCTCAGGAAAGATGCCCTATGCTTTCTGTCCATATCATTTCTGATTCCCCATCCCATGGACCCCTGCTCTTCTTGCCAAACCAAAGTCCCGCCCCGAAGGTAACCTCAGGAGAAAGCAATGCCCAGTAGGCTGATTCTGCTTGATAAAAACCCCTGGGTCCAAATGACAGAAATGGGAAAGCACCATTTTTAACATTTCCACAACACTCAAGGAAGTATTAAACAAGCCTACACTCTGTAGAGAGAGTGGCCCCTACCCATGTATCCCGACCCTAGTTCCTAAGCCCCAGGAGTCAGTGTCTCTCAGAATTAGGGCTCCAGGACAGGGGAGGGGAGGCTGAGAGCTGAAGAATACACTAAGGAATATATCAAGCAGGAAAACTTCTTGATTTGGGTAAAATTGGAGGAGGGGAGGGAGGAGGAAGGGCCCTGCTGGCTTCCCGGGTTCTTAATTTGAGGCTCCAAAAGGAAGAAATAATAACAACAATAACCATCCCTGCTGCAGCCACAGCACTTCCTGCCCGTTAAGGCGTCCAAGAAAGTGCTGACGGGGACGGCTGACAAGCGTGTGCATTGTAATTCACACCATAACAGCATCTCCAGGGCTCATGGATTTCTCATTGAAAAATTATGTGATGTCTTTTTGGAAACCCAATACTGAGTTATTGATATCGTGAAGGCAGTAGGTTCACCACTTGCGGCCTATTAGCTTTATACTTTCTGAAGGACTTTTTTCCCCCTCTAATTTTCAACTTGGTTCTCCCTTTTCAGTTTAAATTGGATCATTGGACTTGAGTGAGTGCCTGTGAGTGTATACCAAGGGAGGGGCTGTTCTGTATATCTAGGGATGGGCATTCTTAGAAGTGTCAAGATGTGTGTGTGTGTGTGTGTGTGTGTGTGTGTGTGTGTGCGCGCGTGCATTTTTCTGCAGGGGTCAAGTATCTGGGTATACAGGCATCACTACATGCTTGTGTGTGTATGGCAGGAGGGAGGACTTTCATCTTTCCATATTTGTGGTCATGTCCATGTGCATATATGTGTAGCGTGTTTGTGTGTGTATATTTGTATGAGGTGTATGCCTAGGGGTATGTGTGTAGTACACACAGAAGTATACATGTGGGTACATGCATAGGTGTGTTTTTATATCTGAGTAGCCATGGGAATATGTCTGTTCACATATCTATATGAATCTGCATTTTATATGCTTTTTCATCTATGTATACCTATGCGTCTTTGTATCTTCATGTGTCTTTGGGTCTTTACTTGTGTGCCTGTGAGAAGCAGAATTGCCGTATTGTGGTTCTAGGGTCGCACAGCTTGAGGACCAATACTAGTTTTGCCTCTTGCCGGCAATGTGACTTTAGCTAGATTTTTGTTACTGCCTTTTTTTTTTTTTTTTTAACCTCTCTGGAGCTCAATTTCTCATCTGCAAAGTAAGAATCATTGTAGCCTTACCAAGGAGAGCTGCTGGGAAGATAATGTGGGCACATGTATATAAAGCAGGCAATACAGAGCCTGGTGGCTGCAAGGTTCCCTTGAACCATCACACGGGTGTCCGTCAGCACATGTGTCAGAGGCAGAGGCCCTGCTCTAAGAAATGGAAACTTCTGCCACCAGCTCTTTCCTGCTTGGGGACCCCAGGGTGTGATTTAAATCAGTTTCACGCCTGGTACCTCCATTCAAGGCCTTTGCAAAAATGCTCCTGCAGAGCTGACAACCTCAATTCACTTTGAACCACACTACTGGGTGTGAGACTTGTGCCTGGAACTGGGAGGCACAAAAGTGCATCGGGCAGCATGCAGCCAGCCAGGGGCTCAGGCCAAGAATGGCAGTGGGCAAAAAGTCTGGAACGAAACACACAGGGTATGTCCAGGGCTCTGAGATCCCACAGAAGAAGCGCTCCATCCCAATCCCTGGCTCTTCAGCTGCATATCAGGGAACAGAAAGGAAGTCCTGGGGGCCTAGGGGGGAGGAGGGGGCTTGGTGTTCCCTTTTGAAGCCCTCTCTGCTCCTTGGAAGTGGGGAGGCTCTGGTGCTGCAGGGCTGGCAGTCAGAATCCCAACTCTGGGAGTCTGGTGAGGATATATCTGAGTTTATGGATTCACATGGCTCAAACAGGGGAAAGGATCATCCTATATAAATGATATTGGGCCAGTCTAGTAGGCAAACACCTGAATCAAATCCAAGAAAATAAAGAGGTGTAACACTCAGCTACTTGCACCCCAAGGGCACTAGGTCCTCCAAATTGTTGTATTTTACTCTACAGCACACCCCAATTCACAGTGCAAATGCTCAGGACCCACATACAGTTAGTGACAACAAGACTGAAAAGACAACAAGACTGAAAAGACAACAAGACTCAACAAGACAGTTCTAGACCCAAAAACTCAGAGGCTTGTTCACCATGCCTGCTTGCCAACTTCTCTAGGCAGCCCCAAAATGCAAAATTCCCAGATCCAAGGCTGGTACACCAGAGCAGGCACCCAAAGGGCAGAGCTCTCCTCCCAAAAGAAAAGGAAATAACTGATCTTCCCACCAAGGTTCAGTGACAGGGCAGGACCTGGGTCATGCTGGGGCCAATGGCTGGGGTGGCAGAATGTCCACGGCTGCTAAGCACATGTGCAGGGACTGTAGCCAGACACAGGTCTGTGGGGACAGGGGAGTGGAGGGAGGTGGAGGCAGGAGGAGGGAGGTGACTGACAGCCTGGCTGGGTAGCAGCAGGGTTCATTGCTCAACATGTTGCTCAGAGCAGATTTGTGGGGCTGGAGGAAGAACAGGAGAAAAGCAAGGGAAAGGGAGATGGCACAGGAAAGCATGAAAAGCCTACTGTGCACCAGGCTGTTCCCTGCGCCTTCCTGCAGCATGTCTCATGGAGTCCTCCCAGCAGCCCCACAAAGCCACTGTTTCCATTTGAGGAGGGTGTCTGAGAGCATTTAGAAACCTCCTCATAACCAGAGAACACCACATGTGTGGGAGGGTGGTGAAGTGTCATTCAGGAATAAGAACGGATTGTTCCATTCAGAACTCCAACAGTGCACCTTGTCAAGAAATACTTTGAAGGATTCACCTTGTTTTACAAGTGAGGAAATTCGGGCTGCAAAAGGTCAGGGGAGTCCTAGGCATATGATAAATGTTCAGTAAATAGTCACTGAACAAATGAATAAAAATGGTTTGGGCATTTCCTTTGACCCTGGGGATGACTGTATATTCCATCCCTGGTCACCTCCCTCAGGGATCCCCATGCCCAGGAGACACTGAGGCCTGTGTGTCCCCTGGCTTCCCACACTAATGGCCCTCATCTCCCCCCTGCCCCAAACCCCCTTTTCCTTAAGAGACAGGGTCTCAGTCTGTCTCTGAGGCTGGAGTGCAGTGGCACGATCAAAGCTCACTGTCACCTTGAACTCCTGCCATACTCCTTTTTCTATCCATAGCTTCCTCCCTCCTGCTGAGGGTAGACTGGGTGGCAGAAAGTTCTTTTTATCTTATTTTATTTTTTGAGACAGGCTTGCTCCTGTTGCCCAGGCTGGTGTGCAGAGGCGGATCCCCCACACTACAGCCTCAACCTCCTGGACTCTAGTGATACTCCCTCCTCAACCTCCCGAGTAGCTGGGATTACAGGTGCCTGCCACCATGCCTGGCTAATTTTTGTATTTTTGGTTTAGATGGGGTTTTACCATATTACCCAGGATGGTCTCAAACTCCTGGGCTCAAGTGATCTTCCCGCTTCAGCCTCAAAGTGCTGGGACTACGGGTGTGAGCCACTGTGCCCAGCCCAGAAAGAAGTTCTTAACTTGGAATCAAAAAATTTGAGTTCAAATACCAGTCCTCCTTGGTTTGGTAATCTTCAGAAAGGCCAACCCTCCTGTCATCCATACTCCAAATGGGA
Organism: Cebus imitator; assembly: GCF_001604975.1. Taxonomy (NCBI): domain Eukaryota; kingdom Metazoa; phylum Chordata; class Mammalia; order Primates; family Cebidae; genus Cebus; species Cebus imitator. The sequence goes on from NW_016107333.1 coordinate 2,754,494, forward strand.
ATACACACACACACACACACACACACACGGGGGGGGGGGAGAGAGAGAGAGAGAGAGAGAGAGAGAGAGAGAGAGAGAGAGAGAGAGAGAGAGAGAGAGAACGCGAGCATTATTTCTTTTTTGTCTAACAAAGAGAAAGGCCCCGAGCATTTCATTCCAAACCCTTTCCATGGAAAAGGTGTTCCGCCCTGTGCCCCAGTAGGTTTGTATGACTGAGTTAAAATGTGCTTTTTATTAGATGAATTGCATCATTAAATTACATTATAAAAGCTAAAAATGCACCATTAATTTTCAAAAACAATAGTAAATACATCTCATTTCTAATACATGATTCTGCATTTAATTTTTGCCTGGGGCCTTGCCTTTTTTTTCTCCCAGCCTCACTGTCTCCCTTTATGCAGACTATATAAATGGAGCTAAATTGCCAAAGAAATTTTTGCCAAACGTCCACAATGTGAAAATAAATGAATTTCTAATTGGCTGTTGCAAAAAGAAAAATTACTTTTTGATCTCAGCTCAGCCAAGCAAAAATCTACCTAGCTTGGGTAATAAGATGCAAGCACATTGCAGGCAATGAACAGAGAGACAAAAGGCCTGGCCAAGTGACGCTCAGAACGACATCGGTCCTCTCCCCTCCCTGCCTTCTTCCAGCATGCTAGGAAGCCTGCCCTGGGAAATACCCGAGGGAGGGGACAAGCAGGGTCCAGCTTCAGCAGGAGTCCAGATTTCTGCCTCCACAGGAGCCCTGAGATCCAGCTACAGCACAGCTCGGCAGACCAGAGTTTGAGTCCCATCTATTCCTCGCTGGCTTTGAAACCCTGAGCAAGTTGCCTGACCTCTCTCTACCTGGGACTCCTCATTTGTACAATAGTCACTTCTGGCTTTTTACGCTTGTTTGGAGGTCCTATGAGTTGAATGGCATCCCCCAAAATTCACAGGTTGAAGTCCTAACCTCCAGTACCTCAGCATGTGAGCTTATTTAGAGAGAGAATCTTTATAGAGGTTGAGGCCGAGCTTGGTGGCTCACACCTGTAATCTTAGCACTTTGGGAGGCCAAGGCAGGAGGATTGTTTGCATCCAGGAGTTTGAGACCAGCTTGGGTAACACAGTGAGACTTGGTGTCTACAAAAAAAATCAAAAATTAGCAGGAGGTAGTGGTACATACCTGTGGTCCCAGCTACTGGGGAGGGTGAGGTGGGAGGATCGCTTGGGCCCAGGAGGCCGAGGTTGTAGTGAGCCATGATAGCACCACTGTACTCAGCGTGGGCAACAGAAACCCTGTCTTTAAAAAAAAAAAAAAAAAAAATGGCTGGTCACAGTCATTCATGTCTGTAATCCCAGCACTTTGGAAGGCTGAGATGGGCAGGTCAACTAAGGTCAAGAGTTCAAGACCAGCCTGGCCAATATGGTAAAACCCACCTCTACTAAAAATACAAAAAAAAAAAAAAAAAAAAAAAAATCACCAGGTGTGGTGATGTGTACCTGTAATCCCAGCTACTCAGGGGTCTGAGGCAGGAGAATCACTAGAACGTGGGAGGTGGCCATGTCAGTGAGCCAAGATTGTGCCACTGCACTCCAGCATTAGTAACAGAGCAAGACTCTGTCTCGGAAAAAAAAGAAAGAAAAGAAACAAAAAGAAAATAAGAGAAACAAATATTTACAGAGATCACCATGCTAAAATGAGGTCATTGCTGTGGGCCCTAATCCAATATGACTGGTGTCCTTCTAAGAGGAAACATGGACACAGACCTGCACAGAGGGAAGCCCATGTGGAAAGACACAAAGGGAGGACGGCCATCTACAAGCCAAGCATCGAGGCCTGGACTGGAACAGTCCCTCCCTCCTGGCCCTCGGAAGGAACCAACCCTGCTGACACCTTGATTTTGGACTCCAGAAACCTGAGACAAATACATTCCTCTGCGTCAGCCACCCAGGCTGTGGCACTTGACTAGGACAGCCCTGGCAAACTAACTCAGGAGATTTGAGACAGGAACACACATTGCAGACGTAGAATGATCAAAGTAGCCTCTGGCTATCTCTATTATTCCAGCATTCTCCCAGGATTATCCCAAGAAGAGGACAGAGGGATTTAGGATTGAGCTGCAAGAGCTTTGACCTTAACATCTGGCTTTGTCTTTGCCCCAAAGAACAAGAGTCTCAGAGACTATAAAATCCCAAAGCCACTAAAGTGATCCTTCCAGAATCTTCTTCAGCCTCATCCCTAAGCCCCATATCTGACCACATGTTCCCCTCCCTGGGTCAAGTCCTCACTGGTAGGTAGCCTGACTTTTAAGCCCCTGCACATTGAGGCTTCAGCCACGATGCCCAGCTCAGCTGCTACCTTCTCCATCCAGTCCATTTGGGCTGCTATAACAACATCCGGCAAACTGGTTGACTTATAAGTAATAGAAATTCATTTCCTAGTTGTAGAGGCTGGAGAGTACAGATCAAGGCACTGGCATATTCACTGTCAGGCGAGGGCCCCATTTTCCGGCTCATAGGTGGCATTTTCTCACTGGGTCCTCACATGGCAAAAAGGGCAAGGCAGCTCTCTGGGACCTTTTTTACAAGGGCACTAATCCCATTCATGAGGGCTCCACCCCCATGACCTAATCACCTCCCAAAGGCCTCATTTCCTCATACCATCACATTGGGGATTAGGGTTCAACATATGAATTTAGAGGAACACCAACATTCAGACCACAGCACCCACCCTCCTGCATCATACCATGGCAGCATAATTTTTTTTTTTTGAGACAGTCTCTCACTGTGTTGTCCAGGCTGGAGTGCAGTTGGTACGATCTCTGCTCACTGCAGCCTTCGCCTCCCAGGTTCAAGAGATTCTCCTGCCTCAGCCTCCCCAGTAGTTTACAGCCGTCAACCACCACACCTGGCTAATTTTTGTATTTTTGGTAGAGACGGGGTTTTGCCATGTTGGCCAGGCTGGTCTCAAACTCTCGACCTCAGGTGATCTGCCCACCTCAACTACCCAGTGCTGGGATTACAGATGTGAGCCATCACACTCAGCCAATTTTTTGAGATTGATTTTTACGCATGTTTCTTTTTTTCTTTCTCTGTATTTTGAACTGGTACCCAGAGCCTTTTGAATGCCCTTGCCCCTGGGATTTTGTAGAACAAAAAGTAGCATTTGCCCATTGTCTTCCTGGCTTTTATAGTAAGTTAGAGCTACCAAGAAGACTTAGAGGGGTGACCCAGCACCAGAGGGTCAGGAAAAGAGGGCCTAGACCAAGAAGGAGGAATTATTCCCAGGCTACCCAGACAAGACAGGGGTGAGGACTCCACAGATCAGGGTCCTCCCCAGACACCCAAGGAGCAGCCACACCATGCACTGAGCAAGATCCCAGGCCCTGGCATGTCTGGCCTGGACACAGATGTTGGGCCTTATGTGGGAGAGTCATGGGCTTCAGGAACCTCTGTAGACTCACATAAGCAGATGGCAGCTGTGGCAGCTGCATGGAGAGCAGATGAGAAGATTTGCCAGTTGCCAGATGCACCTAAATTCAGGACCCCAGAAGGGTCAGGGCCTTGGTAGTGACTGAAATTGAATTTCCTGCTAATTCAATGGATGGGGAATAGAGGTTAGTCTGATTTAATTGATTTAAGGGAAAGATCTAATTGGATACTTCTTTCATATTTGAAATACCACATCCGTCTAGGGCCTCTCACTGACTCCAAGTCATTTCCTGAACACACGGTTAGCTCCTTCTCTACTACTGTGCATGAGCTGTTCTCTCTGCCAGGAATAATATCCTTTCTCCCTGGCTCCACCTGGAGAACTCCTATTCATCCACAACACCCTGTCTTCTATGTCCTCTCTTCCAATGAATGCTTCTCTAGCTGCCCCAGGATGGATCAGCCACTCTTCAAACTTCCTAAGGAGCTTCTAGAAAGGCCTGAGTCCAAGTCACCCAGTTATCCTCTTTCTAGTAAGGCTTCAAGGATCACAGACACTTCCCACTTCCACTACTTCACAGTTCCTTTCTTCTTCCAAAGCATAGGCCTAAAATCCATCTCACACTTTAAAGGGAAAAAATCAGGCAAGCTTGACACTGCTGTTTTTTCATTCCATAGAGGAGGAAACCAAGGCTCCAAGAGGTGAACGGACTTGGCGAGGATCAGACAGCGAGGAAGCAGTGAGCTGGGATTCAAAGTGGGCTTGCAGGCTCCAGGGCCCAAGCTCGTAATCACTGCACTTCCACTGCCTCTCAGGAAAGCAGGGCAATTGAATCTGTGTTTGGACAGATTGTTCCAGCTGCTGTCCTATGTGGATCCAGTGAGAAGCTGCCTAGGAACTCAACTACCCAGGCCCTCCCTTGGGAGCGGAGGGGAGAACTGGGGACCAGACAGAACTGAAACAGGCACAGGGGATCAGAAAAGATCTTGCTTCCAACCAGAAGTCCCGTGTCCAAACGCCCCTCCAAGAAGGCCCACACCTAGGTGTGGCTCAGATCACAGGATTTAGGGGAAATCCACTGGGAACAATAATGCAGGCAACAGGGTCAGGGTTCCCATGGAGGGATCTGACCAGGGCTGGGTAGGGGTCCTGGGCTGTAATGCTGGGGCTGGAGAGCTGGTCAAGTTCTGTGAGCAGAAGGCAGGTCATCTGGGCATAGGGGCAAAATGCCAGGCAGTGGTGCCAGTAGCGGGGATGGTGCAAGATGAGTGTTTTCCCTGAGAGAAGGGGGGGGCCTTCTGGCCAGGACGAACTTGACGTGGGGTCTGGAAGGGCTGGGTCCCTCCAGGGTGCCTCAGGAATAACCACCACCCCTTTTATCCCATGCAGTGGAGACTGTGCAGAATGCAAGAGGGTTTTGTACGTGGACCTTCCATCCAGAACTTTGGTGCCAACTCTGGAGGAGCAAACAGGAATAGAGATGAGTGAGAAAGAGAGGAAAGAGAGCAAGAAAGAGACAGACTTGGTGGTCCTGAGTCTCCACTCCAATCCCTAGAGCCCAGGGTTCCTGGAGCATTTCCTTCAGTCCTGAGAGTTTGGTTGTCTTGGGTTTCTGTCGCTTGCAACCAATGTATTCAGTGCAACATTGCCGTTCTTGAGTTTCATGAATGTCTTACTCACCCCCTTCTATCAAAACCCCACTCAAGCCAGCATGAGGGGGTTATGTCACCTGAAATGCAAGAGCCTCAGGTCAGACCCCAGACCACCCCGTCCCTGCCTCAAGCCCCTTCCCAGCTGCTCCCAGCTCTCTGTCCTGAAAGAGGCTGGCCGCTGACCTGAAGGCCCCAGACAAGACTCCAAATTTTGAGCCACAAGCGAGACAGTTTGTAAAAACAACCTCTTTTACCTTTAATGTGCATATTAATTACCCTGAAACAGGTGCAAAATCAACCTCATTTATTATTATTTCTTTGAGCCCGTAATGGCAGTTGCTGTGAATAAATCCCATTAACTCAGGGAAAGGATTTATGGCCCCAAATTTACACCGGCCGTTTAATCATAGCACCTTTGCTGCAGACAGACTTTCTAGAGAACAATTTGCCCCACAATTTGTCAGTGGGAAAATGGCCTCATATAAACATTTGGAGGAAATAAATGCTAATCCAGAGCTCAGTCTTTCATTCTCCTAATTGCCCAGGGAATTTAAAGGAGACAAACTTATTTACTCACAGCAGGAAGTGAGCTGTAATAAACCATCGCCATTGTGGGCTGAAATCAGTTCCTGACAAGGAGGGGGAGGGGACTGGGGATTTATGGGAGGGGCACTGGGCAATGGGACAGCTTGGTGGCTCCAAGACTCTCCTGCGTTTTAAAGAGGTAAGCTCTTAGGGAGAAGTCAATTCAAAGCAGATAAATGGGTGGGCAGACGTTAACTTTTAACCACCCTGGGCCACCTTAACTCTCAAGTTGGCTGCAGGAGGGATTCTGGGAAAGGGGCAAGTTAGACCCCAAAGCTGTCCCCAGGAGACGCCATCCAGGAGAGTGGGCAGGGAGGCTACTCAGTACCGAACTGGAGGCAGGGCCTTGAAAGCTGGCATCCCTGCAGGAAGGGTGAGCTCCAGCTCCAAGTTCCCAGGTTGGGTGTGCAAGGACCTCAGCCTCATGTATGGGGAGCATGAGAGTGAGACCACCACGGGCTTCCCAGCAGGCACTGTAAGAGGCCCAGAAAAGCCAGCTGAGAGAGACAGAGCTCATACCTCCCACCTCATTCTTCCCAGGAGGATCAATGGCCTGCTGTGGGTTGCCCCTTTCTGATCTTTCTCCCTGGCAGGAGCCCAGGGACCCTGTTCTAAGGTGAGAAAGGTTCTCCCTGTCCCCATGGCATTCTAGGCAGTACTGCTTAGAAGTCCTCTTATGACCCAGGATGTGAAGTATATGTCCCTACAGTGCTCCTAAACAGAAATGCATCTCCCTACAGGGCACATAAACCATCTATTCTCATAGACTGTAGTGTTAATGGTGTCATCTAGAGTTATGCAGTCCACAACCTGGGCAACTGTTCACAGTGGACTTATCAGATACTGTCTTGGAACTGAAACATTCAAGGGGTCTCCCAGAAGTTCTCCTCTCCATCCCCTCCTGTCTTCCCCCAAAGATAGCAGGAACTGCTCAAAAGGGGCTGAGGACAGGGACACCAGGGTCTTGTCTCTGGACTCTGACTGTCTCTACCCAGTCTCTGGACTTCTCTCCTTTGTCCTCATCCCATCCCCTAACTTCCCAACTCTGATTCAGGCATGTTATTACAGAATACCCTCAGAACAGCAATGAGTGCCCAGGTTTGAATTCAAACACAGCCACCAACCGTGTGGCTGCAGCACTTTAATCAACCTCTTTATGCCTCCATTTTCTTCTCCGTACAATGAGAATTACAATATTGTCAGGGTTGCTGTGGGATTCAAAGAGATAATATGTGTAAAGTGCCCTGGCATATCATCATGCTCAATGGATGGTTATTACCACTCTGAATGACAGTGAATGAGGAGTCCCTGGGAGCCTCCCCCATGCTCTGGTTTAGCAAGGAAAATTAAAGAAAAAAAAAAACCCTAGAAAGAATGGAAGGAATGTCCCACCAAGAAACAGGACTGGCAGTACAGTGGCCCATGCCTGTAATCCCAGCACTTTTGAGGTTGAGGTGGGTGGATCGTTTGAGCTCAGAATTTGAGAGCAGCCTGGGCAACATGGCAAAATAATGTCTCTATAAAAAAATACCACAATTAACCAGGCATGGTGGCACACACCTGTAGTCCCAGCTACCTGGAGAACTGAGGTGGGAGGATTGCTTGAGCCCAGGAGACAGAGGTTGCAGTGAGCCGAGATAGCACCACTGCACTCCAGCCTGGGCAATAGAGTGGGACCTGGTCTCAAGAAAGAAGAGAAGGAGAGGGGGAGGGGGAGGAGAGAGGGTATGGTGGAGGGGGAGGGGGGGGAAGGGGGGAGGAGAGGTGGTGCCTGTCTATAATCCCAGCTAAGGAGGCTGAGGCACAAGAATCACTGGAACCCAGGAAGCAGAGGTTACAGTGAACTGAGATTGCACCACTGTACTCCAGGCTGGGCGACAGAGCGGAGTCGCCCAGCCTGGAGTACATAAATAAAATAAAGATGAAAAGGGGACAGGATATTCGCAATAGGCATTCCCAGACAAAAAGGGGAGGAATAGGAGGTACTTAGTGGTCTCTGGTTCATAAAAATATCAAAATCCAGCCAGGCACATGTTGTCACTGCCCTCTGCTTACAGGTGCAGGGAACAGCCGTTGATTAGGGACCAATTCTACCTCCTCGGAGTGATTTCCTAGTCCATTGTTCTCCATGGCTCTGGAGTTTTGGTTCTCCTCTCCTAATCATGCTTCTGTCTGCATAAGAAATGGCTGATATTTATAGCAAAATAATTTTTCAGCCTGCTTCCTGCTCTTAGAAATTTGGAGACTCAGAGACCTGTTTTTATTTTGAAAAGTTCCAGTCACTTTTTGTGCATACTTACAGTGTTTTCACTGATACCTATATCTTGAAAACGTTATGGGTTTTCTATGCATCTGACTGAGGTTCATTTCAATGGAAACAGGCCTCTCCTCTGTTTCTCTCACTTCCTCCCTCCTGTTGGACCCTTAAGATTCTTAGAAACCACATTGTCTAGCTAAAGGGTCTGCTAGTACCACCTTAAATCTTTTAGAGGGTTTAACAAGGGGTCTTACAACAACATCCTAAATTTTATCTTTAGACCCAGGTCTCATCTTACTTTGAGAATTCATTACTAGCTGGGTGACTGGAGATATGAGGCAGTTTTCTTTTCCAACCTCTACAAGTCCCGGGCCTTCTAGATTTCTCTAAAATATGGGCATTGGCTGATGCACATTGTCTTGCATAATCCTTACAGGGGCACTGGTAAGAACAGTCCCCCTCCTTCTGCAAGTGAGGATACTGAGGCTCAGGAGATGGTTCAAACTCACAAAGCCAGGAAGCCTCAGAACTGGAGTTAGAACTCTTTCATTCATGCACGCAACAAATATTTGTTGAGCCCCTCTGAGTGTTATTTAAGTACTGGAAATAGAGAGGCAGAGAAGAGACAACGCCCTGTTCTCATGGCATCTACAATCCAGTGGAAGAGACAGACCTTAGACAGTAAACAAATAAATGACATTTCAGACGGTGGCTGGTACAAAATAAATTTTAAAATAACAAGGTAGAGGCAGAGTGATAGGGTGTACCAAATAGAGACAGGGCATGGGGCAGGGAGACATTGCTGTTTGTAATGAGTGCCCAGGGAAGGCTTCCCTGACACCTGACCTTCAGGACATAAGAATACTGTGCAGGTATCCTCCCAAGCATAATGGCTCACCCTTGTAATCCCAGCACTTTGGGAGGCTGAGGCAGGCGGATCACTTGAGGCCAGGAGTTCAAGACCAGCCTGGCCAACATGGGGAAACCCTGTCCTACTAAAAATATAAAAATTAGCTGGGTGTGATGGCCCAAGCCTGTAATCCCAGCTACTCAGGAGGCTGAGGCATGAAAATCACTTGAACCCAGGAGGTAGAGTTGCAGTGAGCCGAGATTGCTCCACTGTACTCCAGTCTGGGCTTCACAGTGAGATTATCTCAGAAAGAACAAAAAAAAAAATACTGTGCAGATGTCCAAGGAAAGAGCATTCCAGGTAGAGGGGACAGCTGAAGTAAAGACTAGAGATCTTTAAGAACAAGAAAGTGAATCGTCTTGAGAGGCATGAGCGAGGAGGGTAGTGGGAGGTGAGGTCAGAGAGGAAAGGGAGAAGGTGGGGACCGTGGAGGGTCTTAGAGGAGAGTCAGGCAAGGCCAGGACATCACCCTGAATGAGACCCAGGTGGGAGAGGATCTGGTTTCCATTTTTACGGGATGGCCCTGGATCTTCCACTCAACATGTCAGGCCCCTCTTGGCTAGGGCTAAAGAGCTCTAAATAAAGGCAGGAAAAACTTCCTCCCAATCCCATCCAGGGCACCCTCAGGCCCCATCTCCCCAGCCCTCCTGGGCTCTGGCTCCAGTGGCTTTCTCTCCTCCCTGGAGCCTGACAGCCACCCTCCCTTCTCCTCCTCCCTAGAGTCACTCACTTCCAAGACAAATGGCAGCTTCTTCCTGCCCATCCATCACTGCTCTCGGGCCCATCCATTAGCGGCCGCTCCCCATCCTGCCCCCAGCCCCACCGTCCTTGCTTGGGGACGGGGTCCATTGATCAGAGGCTCATCTACCGCTTGTCACATTCTGGCGGCCCTGACAGCAGGAGACAGAGCTGTTGCTGGCCAGGCCAGCCTCGGGCCAAGGGAAAGACAAAACTGCCCACCCCCGGGGTTGGGGCTGGGGCAAAAGCCAAGTGGGAGAAGGGGGAGTGAGTAGTTGGGATCAGGATAAGCCCTTCCCAGCCAGAGGCTGCTTCTCCAGGAAAAAAAAAATGGAAAGTGAGTTCCACAAACAGGCTTGCAAGGCTCCCGAGCCCCCCTCCACATCTGGGGCTGCTCCAACCTGGGCATCCAGGGCTGATAGGAACCCGACCTAAACGCTGAAGTCTCTCCCATCCTGACTCCAGCTCCTCCCAGACTTCTCCATGTGCCTCAAATCACCAGGCCAGGCCTAAACTGGGCACCTCCTCCCAACCTGACTCTCTTCTGAATTTTCCACCCCTTCCAGTAGCCCCCTGGTCCCTCTAGATCCACTCAAGGGCCTCCTCCCCCTGCCGAGTGGCTGGAGAGGATGAGCTAGGGACTGCCTGCCCTCTGGCTGCTGGCTGAAATAGCACTGACAGGAGACCCGAGGAGCGAGGATGAGGCTGAGGACTCATCCTCTGGCTCCTGCTCTGCAGTGTCCCAGTGGGTGACCATGGGTTTGCTGTGTCCCTCTACCCAAGGAGCTCTCTCCATACAACTCTCGATCTGGCCACTGGCAGCCACCTGTCCCTTGCCTCTTTGTCTGAAGATGGTAAAGGCTCCCTATAGCTGCTAGCTCAGGACACCACCCAATCCCTCGTGGCTCCCTCCCTTTGCCCACGAGTGTAAATGGCCCCTTCATTAAACTATTACCCAGTTTTAAAGTATGCATCGTTCAGTCAATAGAAAAAAGAACGTGTGCGTTAGACCAAGACCAAGTAGCAGGGGGTGAGGGTGTGGGTGCCTGTCCTGGGGAGGCAGTGAGAGGCAGGGCTGGGTGTGGGCAGAGACCCAAGCCCCACACACACTCGACTGTAACACTAATTCAAACATAAAATCATGGAGAATTTCAAGACAGCAACCATGAAGCACGGGGCCCCTCCAAGCCTGCGGGACTGCCCCGGCTGCACGACCATGCAGCTGGCCCCATCTCCCACCTTTCTCTCCTTGTCTCTCCCAGCCACTCACCTCCTGGCCTCATCCCCTCATGCACTGAAGACTTGGGCCCCTTCTCAGCCTCCTGCTCTCTCAAGGGCCAGCATCATCCCAAGGGAGTCGCCTTGCACCCAGACAACCCATCCATCACCCTGGCTGCCAAGCATGCCCCTACCTGCCCACCTCCAGGGACCTCCACCTCCACACATCCCAGCACTCCCTCCCATGGTCAAATCCCTACACAACCCAGCCTATCCCTGGGAAAGGATGCATTTTAGAAATCTCTTCTCAATATCAGCTAATATTTGCCTCCTGTGAGATCCTCAAATTATTCTCAGCAGGGCTCTCTAGGGCTCCAGGGAAGGGGTTGGCTCCCTCAGAAACACGGCCCACAAAGGTCTGAAGATGCGACTGCAGAAGCAGAGGTTGGAATGATGTGCTTTGAAGATAGATGGAAGAGCATGGGCAAAGGAAGGCTCATGACCCTAAAACAGAGAAGGAAATAGATTCTTCTCTAGAGCCTCCAGAAGGAGCACAGCTCTAGCACACCCTGATTTTGGCCCATAAGACCCACTTTGGAATTCTGACCTTCCGAACTGTAAGATGATATATTGGTGTTGTTTTAAGCTACTGAGTTTATTGTGATTTCGTTACAATGTTAGGAAGCTAATACAGATTTTGGTCTCCAGACACGTGCTCCAGACTAAGCTCAATCAATTTTTCTGTGTGGGAATGTGATCCCAGAGAAGTGTGACCTCTCCAGACTTCAGTTTCTCTTTTTTTTTGAGATAGAGTCTCACTCTGCTGCCCAGGCCGGAGTGCAGTGGCGCCATCTCCTCTCACTGCGACCACTGCCTCCCGGGCTCAAGCGATTCTCCTGCCTCAGCCTCCCTAGTAGCTAGGATTACAGGTGTGCACCACCACACCTGGCTAATTTTTGCATTTTTAGTGGAGACAAGGTTTCACCATGTTGGCCAGGATGGTCTCAAACTCCTGGCCTCAGGTAATACACCTGTCTCAGCCTCGCAGAGCGCTGGGATTACCAGCCACCACGCCCGACCAACTCCCTCATTTTTAACTTGGAGATGCGGAGATGTTGTGAGGATTAAAGAAATCAATAGATGTAAAGTGGTTAGCATGTTAGGCAAAGCACTAAAAATATTAAACACTCAAGAACTGCTGGAAGATATTATTATTGTTGTTGTTTGATGTTTTCTATAGCACCCTGGTTTTCAACCAAGAGGAATTCTGCCCCTGGGGAGGGATATTTGGCAACATCTGGGGATGTTTTTGGTTATCATAGCTGCAAGGGAGGGGCGCGACTAGTGAGGAGAGGCTATGGATGCTACTAAATATCCTACCATGCACAAAACTACTCCCCCAGTAAAGAAATATTTTGCCAAAATGTCAACAGAGCAGAGGGTGAGAAACCCTGCTGGGCTTGGAATAATTTAAGTCTACCCATTTTAAGTCTGTCTCCTACTGCTGCAACTCAAGTTACCACCACAAGGTGGCGATTCAGCCAGTGCCTCTCTTTCCTGCACTGGTGGATACTTCCCGCCCTAGATTCACAAATTATTCTCCATTATCCCTTTCTAGCAAAAGCTGTGCCTTGTAAAGTAGCAAACCACGTTCGAAGAGCTGTATGGATCTGACTCTCTATACAGCATATAACAAAGCAAATCCATCCACATCTTCTCCTTTGTTCCTCAAAACATTCTTAGGCACAGGTGTTGTTATTTCCATTTAACAGAGAAGGAAATGGACTTACAGAAGCCACTCTCTCAAACCAAATGCCTCCTTAGTGGTTGTTGGCTGGGACCCTCCAGGCTTGGAGTTCTGGCTCCACTTGAATTCGAACCCTGATTTCATAAGTTCAGAGTCCAGAACATTCCCTGCATTTGGGGAAGGTCCCACACTGCATCACACTGGCTTCTCTCTGCTTTGCACGTTGCATTCACCTGCCTGGAATGCAGGACGCTCATCACCTGAACCCAAGGGTTCCCAAAGATGCCTGCATGCTGAAATCTGCAGAACTTCAGAAAGTTCTGGGGCCTGTGTCCTACCCTGAGATTTTGAGCTAATTTGGAGTTTTGTAAGAACGTGCAAGAAATTTGAATCTGCAAATGAGCCTGGGAACCACTAATGCCTTCACTAGCATCCTTTAAAATAAAATAAATGTTTGAAAATACCATTATTTTCAAACATTTCAGTATTTAACTTTCTGAAGACTTAAGCAGAAGGAGCAAGAGGGCTTCCTCCACCTGTTACCCAGCAGCATGTGGCTGTTTCCACCTTCCATCTTCTCCCTAAGGCAAGCAGAGCCCCATCTCTGCCTTGTCTTTACAGAAGAATTCATCCCACTTTCAGCCCCTGCTGTGACTCAGGCTAGCTTGCCAAGAACTTTTCTTTGGCATAAAAATGTCATTCTCTTACTGAAAAGAATTCTGACAAGTCAAATGTCTTTACTTGGTCACAATTCTGTATAAAGTAAAACACTGCCCGGAGCAGGGGTCCTCAAACTTGGCTGCACTAATGTCCACTTTAAAAAAAAAAAAACTATGACCAGGCCACACCCCAGACCAATTATATCAGAATTTCTAGGTAGTTAAAGCTCCCAGGTGATTCCAATGTGCAGCCGGGCTGCGGAACAAGGCCCTTGCTTCCTTACGTGTGACCCCATAAAGTAGCCAATGCTATCAGCATCACCTGAGTGCTGGTGAAAACAGCCAAATCTAAGCCAAAACCCAGACCGACTGCATCAGAATCTATATTTTAACAAGATCCCAAGTGATTTCCTGTGCATGTTAGAGTTCCCAAAGCATCAATCTAGAACCAAAAATAAGCCAGTGTCAGCTGGGTGCAGTGGACCACACCTGTAATCCCAGTACTTTGGGAGGCCGAGACAGGTGGATCACCTGAGGTCAGGAGTTTAAGACCAGCAAGGAGAGTCCCAGCCAACAACCGTTAAGGAGATACGTCGTTTGAGAGAATGGCTTCTATAAGCCTGTTTCCTTCTGTTAAATGGGAATAATGACACCTGTGCCTAAGAATGTCTTGAGGATAAAAGCAGGCCAAGGCAGGACCACCATTTGAACCCAGGAGTTTGAAGCTGCAGTGAGCTGGGATAGCATCACTGCACTCCATCCTGGGCAACGGAGCGAGACCATCACAAAAAAACAACAACATAACAAAATACAAAACAATAAGGCAAGCTAAGATGGGTGGGTAGAAAGAACTAGTAAGACTCGTTCAGATTTTCAAGGGGTTGACGGAATATCCGTTACATTTTTAAACAAAGTTAAACGCGAAAAGGATGGCTCTCCAGAGCCTGTATTTCCTACCTGAGGTAGCAAGGAAATAGCTGGGCATGTACTTACTCATTTATCTCCAAAGAGCGGGGCAGAAATGCGGGTTAAAAACTCCATGGAAGGCCGTCTGCTCTTCTCCTCCCATAAACCTCACGTCTACGGGCCTCAGGTCAAAAGCACCTGAAAGCTCTGATTAGGAAAGGGCTGGACGCTCCCAGGGATCTGCAGCCGGGCAGCTGTACTGCACAGCAGGTTGTCGCACCCAGCAAGTCCTGCGAACCGTGCCCTGGACACAGACAAGAGCGTCCTCGGAAGAGGCGGGTAGAAGGCAAAGCAGCAGACACCTTCTCCACAGGGCGGCAGGACGGCGCAAGCGCAATAGGGGAAATGTCAGACACTTATAAAACCATCAGATCTCGCGAGACTCACTCACTATCACGAGAACAGCTTGAGGAAAACTGGGCCCCACGATTCAATTACCTCCACCTGGTCCAGCCCAGGAAGCCACGTGGAAGGGTTTGATGACTGGATGGCAAGGGAGGGAGAGGCAGGTCTTGAGAGCAGTTTAAAGAAAGTGGGCCGTGAGAGGGAAATGAGAAGCTCGTGATTCAACACAGCTGTGGGAATAAAGAGAGATCATTTTTCAAGTTGGGAGACACTTGAGAAGGTCCGGATTAGGGGTGGCCAATCTTTTGGCTTCCCTGGGCCACATTGGAAGAATAAGAACTGTCTTGAGGCTAAGCGAGGTGGCTCACACCTGTAATCCCAGTACTTTGGGAGACTGAGGCAGGTGGATCACCCAAGGTCAGGAGTTCAAGACCAGCCTGGCCAACATGGAGAAACCCTGTCTCTACTAAAAATAAAAATAAAAAATTATACAACTTAGCCAGACATGATGGTGCACGCCTGTAATCCCAGCTACTTGGAAGGCTGAGGCAGGAGAATCACTTGAACCCGGGAGGTGGAGGTTGCAGTGAGCTGAGATCGTGCCATTGCATTCCAGCCTGGACAACAGAGTGAGACTCCATCTCAAAAAAAAAAAAAAAAAAGCAACTGTCTTGAGCCACACATAAATAAGCTAATGCTAACAATAGCTGATGAACTAAAATATATATAGCAAAAACAATCTCATAATGTTTTAAGAAAATTTATGAATTTGTATTGAGTTACCGCATTTAAAGCTGTTCTGGGGTGCATGCAGCCCACTGGCTGCGGGTTGGATAAGCTTTGTCTATTTTCTGATCAGGAGAATCCAAGAGAATTCTCAAAAAATCAAGAGGCATGAGAAAAACTAGCATATCAGTGGGATTTTAATTTGTATATCCGTGATGTCTAATGCATTCATCACATTTCTCCAAAGAAAGAACCAAGAGGAGAGGTGGATAGAGATGATATTGATATGCAAAGCGATTCAGTAGCGAAACTGGCACCTGCAGCCGTAGAAGCTTAGTTACAAAATCTGCAGTCGGGCAAGCTAGATACTCAGGTAAGCTGATGGTGATGGTCTAGTCCAAACGCCAGCTGGCTTGAGACGCAGGCAGAGCCAATGTTTCCATTAGAGTCCAAAAGCAAGGGGAAAAAAAACAAACCTGATGCCCCAGCTTGAAGACAGGCAGGAGGAACTCCCCTACTCACAGAAGGGCCAGGCTTTTTGTTCTATTCAAGCTTTCAATTGATTGAGTGAGACCCACCCTCATGAGGAAGAGCAATCTGCTTTACTCTGTCTACCCAAATTCAAATGCCAGACTCATTCAGAAATAGGCACACCCAGAATAGTGTTTGACCACATGTCTGGGCACAAGTTGAGATGTAAAATTAACCATCACAGCTAGTATGGTTGGAAATGCTTTCCTACGCTTAGGAGATATTTGTTTTTATTATTCAGTGGATCATAGGGTTTTTATCCTCTGTCCGTTCCATTACGTCCTTGTGATTTTCTTTATCAACTTATAGAGATTTACCTTTTGCTGTCATGTATGTCAAAAAGGTTTGGCCAGCTTATCTTTCAGTCTTTTTTTTTTTTTTTTTTTTTGAGACAGAGTCTCGCTCTGTTGCCCAGGATGGAGTGCAGTGGTGCCAACATGGCTCACTGCAGCCTCAATCTCCTAGGCCCAAGCGATCCTCCTATCTTACCCACCTAAGTAGCTAGGACCACAAGCTTATGCCACCATGTCTGGCTAATTTTTTCTTATTAGTTTTTGTAGAGACAGAGTCTTGCCATGTTGCCTAGGCTGCTGTCAGACTCCTGGGCTCAAGCAGTCCTCCTGCCTCAGCCTCCCAAAGTGCTGAGATTGCAAGCATGAGCCACCATGCCCAACCTCTTTTGGCTTCTAGGTGGGGGATATGTCTTGAGATGCAGGCATGTAAACGTGTTGGAAGCTAAATCTGCTGGTCTCTCTTCTTAGTGATTCTAACCAAAGTCACGAATAAAGGCCTCCTTATCTGGAGATCAAATGCTTTTTTAATACTGTCTTCTAGGCTTTTATTGTTTAATTTTTTAGTTTCAAATGTTTCACCCATCTAGTTTTTATTTTTTGGACTCTCAAATGAGATAACTTTCTAAATTGTTTTCCAAACAGCCAGATTTACAGATAGCATTTACTGAATAATCCATCCCTCTTCTGTTGATATATGATCCTTCATTTTTCATGAACTGAGTCCTATTTAGGACTATCTGTTTCATTCCATTGATTTGTCTGTCTAGTCATACGCCACTAACATGCTGGTTTTATTATTGTAGCTTTATAATGCATTTTAATACCTGGAAAGGCAAGACTTCCTTCACATCAATTTAGCTCTTCTCCTCTTGGTTGGATTGGGTTGTTGTTTTTTCTTTTCCCATGTGCTTGAATTGGTTTTATCCCTTTTTCCACTGACATCGGAGATATGACCTTGACATTCATAGAGGGTTGTGTTTTGTGCCAACATCGAGGGGATTCTTGGCTTCCCTAAGATGGTCCCTAACCTGGTTACCCTCCTGGCTGTGAGCTGCTGGAGTTAGATTCACACTGACCCACAGAGAAACACTGGCTAAGAAAGAGGAGACAGGACTGTGTGTTCCTTCCCCCCAACTACTTTAGTGTTTCTGCTAAATAAAAGTCCATTTTTATTCTTATAGGAGCTGAGCAGGGAGATGTTTTACACCCCAGTTTTCACCCGCCATGATCTATGTCCCTTTTACAAACTTATCTCTGGGTTTTTGCTCAGTTTATAAGCTAGGGGCGATCTTTCTTCCCTAAAGCCTCCTTCCTCCACAGTCTGGAGGAACCTTGAGATTTCCTGCCGATGATTTAAAGGGCTATAACACTCGCAGGCTAGATTTGTTTTAGTGTCCATAAAACTCAAAAATTTCATAAAACAATTGGTGAAAATAAAATTACCAAAAAATGATATAGTGCCAGCAGACTGTATAATAGTTACGGGAGAAATGGAGACTATGATTCACCAGGGGATAAAAATGACAATGTATTTATTGCAGTGCGCTGACAAGAAACTAATTTGTCCCTTTTACTTTTGAGACAGAGAAAGAATTCCGATTTTTCTCCTCTTGCGCTGACTCTGACAGGGGAGCAGGAGGTGATGCCAAATGATTCTCCGCTTTGTGGCTTGTGTGCGTGTGTGTTCATGTGTGCACTAACATGATGGGTTTCAATGAAAGCACAACTGTGTTCTGTCTCACCGTGGCCTAGATCTTTTTGAGCCTTGAAAAAGTCTCTATAACCTATATTTGTGTGCATATATATAAGTTTGTGTAATGCCTATATGTGTGTGAGTGTAAATGTACATATGTGAGAGGGTTGTGTATGTACGTATGCACACATATGTGCACGCATCTGTGTTTGTGTTCATGTATTTTATCTGGCCATTATTGACAATAGTTGAAGAAGATCGGTTATAAGAAAATGAATATTGTTTTACCAAGGAGATATGTGCTCTCCTAGTGTAAAACACGGCTGGGTGTGGTGGCTCACCCCTGTAATCCCAGCACCTTGGGAGACTGAGGTGGGAGGCTCACTTGAGCCCAGGAGTTCAAGACCAGCCTGGGCAACATAGCAAGACCTCCTTTTCACAAAAATTTAAAACTTAGCCAGCAGTGGTGCACACCCATAGTCCCCATTACTCCAGAAGCTGATGCAGAAGAATTGCTTGAGTCTGGGAGGTCAATGCTGCAGTGAGCTGTGATCACACCACTGCACTCCAGCCTGGGCAGCAGAGCAAGACCCCATCTCAAAAACAAGAAAGAAAGAAAGGGAAAGTAAGGGAAGGAAGGGAAAAGAAAAGGGGCACAAAAGGCAAAATGAAAATTTCAACTGAGAGATAGTGATGGAAATTGGATCAGAGGTGGCTTGATGGTGAAACTGCAGAGAACTTTCCAGAGTCATGGAAGTGGTCTCTGTCTTGATTGGGGTACAGATTACACAAGTGTATACATTTGTCAAAGGTGGTTGATCTACAAATCTAAAATATAAAAATTTTATTTTATGTAAATTATACCACAATAAAGTCAATTTTGTAAAAAACCGTTATGCAGAAGGAAAAGAGGAAAGGGAGGGAAGTTGCTTCTGACCTGAAGGGTAAGGGTGGAACCCAGCCTGTGGCATGCTGTGAAGCCCAGAGGGCAGTTCCTGAATGCATGAACAAATGAATGAATAAAACTGGGGCCAAACTTAATCTCCCCAAAGACAGAGTCCACTGTTCAGGATGAACTAAGCCATGGAGAGTGGCCTTAGGGGAGGTCTTACTATATCAACTTTACAGATGAGGCAATTGAGCCTTAGAAAGCTTACCTGACGGCTAGGCACAGTGGCTCTCGCCTGCAATCCCAGCACTTTGGGAGGCCAAGGTGGGTGGATCACCTGAGGTTGGGAGTTTGAGACCAGCCTAACCAACATGGAGAAACCCCATCTCTACTAAAAACACAAAATTAGCTGGGCATGGTGGCACATGCCTGTAATCCCAGCTACTCAGGAGGCTGAGGCAGGAGAATCACTTAAACCCAGGAGGTGGAGGTTGTGGTGAGCCGAGATCGTGCCATTGCGCTCCAGCCTAGGCAACAAGAGTAAAACTCCATCTCAAAAAAAAAGAAAGAGAGAAAGAAAGCCCACCTGACTTGACTTGCTACGGGTCACACTATGAATGAGAGGCAATGAAAGAAACTGACCCAGACTCAGTTAACTGACCAAATTCATCGCAGCAGTGAAGGAGGGTAGGATCCTCTTAGGATAACCCTGCAGGCTGCTCTGAGTCCAATCTGGACACAAAGCCTTAAACAGACCTGGTAGTGGCCACAGGAAAGGACGGTCCCCCATGCAGCCTCTCAAGGCTGGGCTGGCCCACAACCCAGGATCTCAGCACAGCCTGCTACGATTCTGCAGAGATAAAATGAGGGGACTGTCAGAGGTGTGGGCAGGGTCAAGGGCCCCAACAGGGGAGGGGAGCCCCCTGGAACCAGGACCAGCAGAAGCAGCCATGTCGCTGTACCTGAAGGTGAAAGGAGGAAGGGCAGTGTCACTAAGCCTGTGCCAGGGGAGCCGCAGGGAGGGCCACCTCCAGGGAGGAGGGACACAGTTGTGGCAGGAGCAGGGAACTGAGTCCTGGCAGCTCTTCCCCATTTCTCCCATCCCAAGGGGGCTCCTAGGACCCACCCCACCTGAAGCCCAGAAGCCCTGGCCCCCAGAAGTCAGCCTTCCTGGGGCACAGGATAGGCTGGAGATGATGGAGTAGACCCCACCCTGACAGAGTTGAAGCCTATGGAAGGAACTTGGCAACAGGCCCCACCTGGGTCCCCAGCCCTGATGGTAACCAAGGAAGACAATGTTTTGGTATGAGGCACAGGCAGATGAAATATCCAACCTGCTCCGAGGTAGGCGGAAAGGTCATTTGGGGCACAGAGAGGATGCCCTGTTGGAGTTCCAACTCGTCCCAGTCCTCTGACCATGTCTCTCACCTGGGCTTAGAGAGGATCGGAGATGACCTGGTTGGTGCCCATGATGGTCAATTTTATGCGTCAACTTGAGTGAGCCAAGGAGTGCCCAGATATTTGTTCGAACACTATTCTGTATGTGTCTGTGAGGGTGTTTGGGGATGAGATTAATATTTACATGGACAGACTGAGTAAAGTAGACTGTCCCCACCACATACAATATGAGTGGGACTCCCTAGTCAGCAGAAGGGCTGAATAGAAGGAAAAAGGCTGACGCTCCCCCCAGTAAGAGTGAATCTTTCCTCCTACCTAGCTTCTTTCCAGCTGGGACACTGACCTATTTTCCTGCCCTCTTCCTAGAATGGAAACGTGGGCTCTTCCTGGGTCTCTCCCAACATTCAGGCAGGAACTCCAGCACCAGCTCTCTGGGGTTTCCACCTGCCAGCTCACCCTGCAGACCTTGGGACTCATCAGCCTCCATCATCGCATGAGCCGATCCTAGAATCAATCTGTTTCCAAGTGTATCCATACATCCTATTGGTCCTGCTTATCTGGAGGACCCTTACACAGCACTTCTTCTTCAGTGGTTGGGGAAAGAACAAGGTTTGATGAGGCCAGAGAAAAATGACCTAATCCAGGTGAACAGAGCAAAGTGTCAGAGCCAAACCTGGGCTGGATGAGTGAGTGAGTTCCCAATACTGGAAGTCAAAGATGCCGGGAAGGAGACAGAGACAAGGTAGGGTCTGGGGGCTTCTCCGCCTGGCCTCCATTCCTCTTTGCTCTGCTTTTAACACCCCAATTTCATTCTGAAGACCACCCCTCTCCCATGTTCATGCTGTGTGGTCTGATTTGGGCTGGGCAAACCCTCAGGATACACACCAATACATGCCCTGCCAGGCAATGCCATGTTCTGCTGGGCTAATGACTGGTTCATACCAGCAAGAGTCAGTCCTGAGGCTTTTGCTGAACTGTCCTGAAAATAAAGGTCTTCTTTGCTCTGAGGTTGTTCAGCATGCAAATGAAAATCTAGGGTTGCAGCAGCTGTGTAGACTGAGAATCAAGAACACAGAGCCAGGAGCAGTGGCTCAGGCTATAATCCCAGAGACTTGGTAGGCTGAGGCGAGAGGATTCCTTAAACCCAGAAGTCGGATGCCTCAGTGAGCTAGGATTCCATGACTGCACTCCAGCCTGGGTGAGAGAGTGAGACCTCGTGTCAAAAAAAAAAAAAAATGCATTAAAAAACTTCTCAAAGAACACAAAAAGGAAAGGAGCATTGAAAGATGAAGCAGAGCTGACTCCTGACCCACTGGCTAATCTCCTGGATCCAGAGCTTCCTAAAGACAACGTATCTCTAAGTGTCTCATTACACAAGTCAGTAAAGTCCTGAAAAATAGAGTCTAGAGCTCAGAGAACAAAAACAGAAGCAGGGCTGGACTGAAGCAAAGGGTAGGGGTGAGAAGAAAAGGCGGGGAGGAGCCAGTCCTGAGGGATGACCTCAAGTGGGTAGGGGCTTGGAGGGGAGGGGTGGGACATGGACTGTCCTCCCAGAGTCTCAGGATGCCCAACACCCCACTTCCTGGAGAAACACAGCCTTCAGGGAGCACACTTTGCCTCTTTTCCCTGAAAGCCACCTCTCATAGCTGAGTTTCTACCTGCCCTCCTGGAAGTTCTGCATGCAGGTATCATTAGGTATCATTAGCATCTCAGAGCCAGCCCCCAGACAGGAAACTAAAGCTGCTATGTTTGTCAGTCAAATGCCAGAGGCACTCATTATCCCCAGTGAACTTTACAGAAAACATGCATATGTCATTCTTCCTCACCCCCTCCGTCCTAAACCATCTTCTCGCCCAGCCACCATATCTACATCCTCTGAGCTTAAATGTCTCTTAAGCCCACTCACACGTGCCTCCATCCCCACCACCTCCCCTCATCCAAACTCCATCACTCCTCCCTGGACCATGTCAAGACCCTCATGCACAAGTTTTTTCAAAGCAGCGGGACTGGCCCAAAAACCCTCCAATTCGAGATCTCTGAGCTGGGAAATCTGACTTCAGTCTTGGCCCAAGTTTGTCCTGGGGGTGGACACTCTGGCCCCCTGGGCAGAGTGGTGTGCAGCTCCATGCAAGGGCGAGGGGTGAATGAATACCTGCAGGGCAGTGGCTCCCAATAGGAGGAGGCAGTCATACTGCGCTTGGCTGGAGCCCCATACAGACCCTGGGAGGACACATCGCCCTCCACTCTCTAACAGAAGGTTTCAACATGAGGCTGGTTCAAAGGCAGAATATCTGCCCATTTTTTTAAATAAGAATGGGATCTTGCTGTGTTGCACAGGCAGGTCTTGGACTACTGGGCTCAAGCGATCTTCCGCCTGTGCTTCCCTAAGTGCTGGGATTACAGGTGTGAGCCACCACTCCTGACTTCATCTGCCTATTTTGATCTGCAGGAGGCTTCATATGGGGACTAAAACCCATCCCTACCCCAGCCCCACCACCCACCCACACACACACACACACACACACACACACACACACGTGTGTACACATGTGCACACACACAGCTGCTCATTTCCCAGTGCTGCTACGGTGTATGGGGTCCCAGGTCATTGACACCCAGCTCTGGGTGTGGGGAGGGAACAAAAAGACCTGAAATTGCAGGTTGGGAAGGAAGTAGAAAGGTCAGGTGAACTCTAAGGAGGAAGAGGTTGGCTGGCCCATCTCAGAGAAGGGTAGCCGGGGTCTGCGAAGATGCTCGTAGACAGCCCAGCCCTGAGACCCCAGAGGAGAAAGGGCTTGAAAGGAAAATCAGATCCCGCAGGGAGACCACATTTCTCCAGGTCAGATACCTGAAAAGGAGAAAGCTCTCAGCATCTGCCCCTCCAGAGGGTCTCAGGCATCTTCGCCTCCAGTCACATCCTAGGTAAAGGCTCCTCCTCTCTGAGAAGCTGAGGATTCCTGTCCCACCTCCAGCTTTAGAATGTGCTGTCTGAAACCTTGTTGGAAGGTCTGGAGTGAAGTGTTCCTCCCCCATCTCACAGCAGAGAAAGCCTCTTTCTAGGCAAAATTCCTTTCCAATGCCAGGAGCAAGAGAATAGAACACCTAGATCTTTGGAACCTGCAAAACCCACTTTCTCTGACACTCAGTTTCTTCGACTGAGCAAAGTCATGGAAAAAAAAAAAAAAAGGCTGACCTTGTACAGCTAGTCCAGCTGAATGTGAGCCGATGTATGCGTACACTCGGTGCAGTGCGCAGATGGTCCCCAATGATCCCCACCTCCTTTCAAACTTCATGTAATCCCCTCTCCTTTCTCCTTGAGTGTGGGCTGAATCTAGTGACTTTTGTTCTAACAAATATGGCAAAAATAATGGGATGCTGCTTTTGCAATAAGGTTAGAACCATTGCTTCTCTCTCTCTCTCTCTCTCTCTCTCTCTCTCTCTCTCTCTCTCTCTCTCTCACTCTGCTATGTTGTAAGCTTGCCATGTGGAAAAGCCCACATGGCAAAAAATTGAGGGCCCCCCCAACCAATCATCATCAAGGAACAGAATCGTGACAACAGCCTGTGAGTGAAAGTGGAAGTGGATACTCTCTCAGTTAAGTCTTCAGATGAGACTGCAGCCCCAATAATATGACAGTAACCTCGTGAAAGACCTTGAGCCAAAGACATTCTGCTAAGCTATGCCCTGATTCCTGACCCACAGAAACTATGAGATAATAAATGTTTGTGTGTTAAGCTTCTAAATTTTGGAGTAATCTGTAACAGCAACAGTTAGCTAACTAATACTTTTAGTATACAGAGCCATCAATCCCATGTGTATGTTTGGGAAATATGCTTTTGCTGTGTGTGTACCTCATCAGTGTGTCTGCTGAGTGTTCAGTTAGTATGAGTTACTCACTGCCACAATAATGCTGCATAACAAATCACCCCAATACTCAAGAGTCTTAAAAACAACTGTTATTGCTCACAGGTCTGTGAGTCAGCAGGGCTCACGAATATGTCTGTGGTCAGCTAAAGGTTAGGAAGGGCAGCTCTGCTGGTCTTGGCTGGACTCTTTCATGTGTTTCCAAGTCAGTTGGCAATAAGATGGGGTTTGATGGCTGCAGCCAGGATGACTGGGCTGTTCTCCACCTAGTTTCTAGTGGTCCCTCATCCTCCAGCAGCCCAGCTCAGCCTTGTTCCTGTGCAGCTGGGCAGAGCTCTAAGACAGCTAGCAGAAGCTCCAGCCATCTTGAGGCCCAGGCCCAGAACCAATTCATTGTCTCACTTCTTTCTACTGCCCAAAACAAGTTTCAAGTCCTGTCCAGGTCTAGAGGGTAGGGGAATAGACTTTATCTTATATTAGGGGAAACTGAAAAGTCACATTGAAAGGGCAAGGACTTAGGCAGGAACAAAGGAGGGGGCATACTTTTGCAATCTGCTCCAGCTACTAAAATGTGCAGCGTACATATCTGCTATGTCATCCGAACCCTATGTCTCCGTCTCAGGTGTCTCTGGCTTAGGTCAGCATCCTGATTTTACGGTCTATGTTTTTGTTCTCATAACAATGTGTACAATGTTCACGTGCAGACATGCTCAGAAGTTGGCTACACATGTGCTCAGGCCCTACACACAGAGACCCATGAAGACACAGACACATTTGATAGCTACATATTCAACGTATGTCCAGACGTTCCTTGCTTCGTCTACAATGTGCACACACACACCACATGTTATCACATGAGAGTACGCAAGCAGGCACACCTAGGTTGGCTAGTCTTTTCAAAAGTGTGCACACACATTCAGACATAGGCAGACGTGTGCACATACCATTTTAGGAGCTGTACACAATGAGCACAAAATAACCACAAACACACTCACAGGATTGTGGCTCTGAGAGGTCTGCTCACTACGTGCACACATCCCCACATCTCAAACCCACGTACACATGAGATTCAAGGTCGGTAACTCCGGACCAGTGCTTGAATCCACAAACAGAACCACTCAGGAACTGTTGAATTTGTCTCCATTGGGCGGTTTTCTGCTTCTAGAAAGATAAATGTCCTCTTCTCAAAGATGAGCTGCCAGCCCCACAAATCACTGCTCCTCTGCTCCTGCACCCTCCCACCCCCCGACCCTCCCCCATTACTCATCCAAAAGGAAAATGCAAAGAGTAATAATAATTAGACAAGGACAAATCACGGGGCTGAGTTGGGAATGGCTCCACTCAATAAAGGGCCGTTTCCCTGGCTACCAGGGCAGGTGCTGGGAGGTGGGTGGTCCTGGGAGGCCCACTAGGGGTGGGTACAGAGAATGCAGCCCAAGCCTCAGCTCCTCCTCCGTGTCCAGCAAGAAAAGTCTAAAGAACCCCCAGTCTAGGCAACTAGGCAAGTCCAACCCCAATCCCAGGAACACCCATAAATTTTGCTCTAGAAGCTCACATGCAGGGAAAGGGAGATTGATGACAATCTGCCATGTCTTATATTCCACACTAAATGGTGCAAAGCTTATCATATTTTTGCAAAAACTTATCTTTTACTTTAAAAAGTTAAAATTTCTGAGGCTGGGCACAATAGCTCACACCTGTAATCCCAGCACTTTGGGAGGCCGAGGC
Source organism: Cebus imitator (assembly GCF_001604975.1). Classification (NCBI taxonomy): domain Eukaryota; kingdom Metazoa; phylum Chordata; class Mammalia; order Primates; family Cebidae; genus Cebus; species Cebus imitator. Next base: position 2,780,108 of record NW_016107333.1, read on the forward strand.
AGGCAGATCACCTGAGGTCAGGAGTTTAAGATCAGCCTGGCCAACATGGTGAAACCCCGTCTGTACTAAAAATACAAAAATTAGCCAGGTGTGGTGGCAGATGCCTGTAATCCCAGCTACTTGGGAGGCTGAGGCAGGAGAATTTCTTGAACCTGATAGGTGGAGGTTGCAATAAGCTGAAATTGCACCACTGCGCTCCAGCCTGGGAAACAGAGGGAGACTCCATCTCAAAAAAAAAAAAGTTAAAATTTCTACAGCATATATCTTATTTCTAAATACTACTACAAGGGCTTGTTTAAATTTTTTAAATAAGGACAGGCACAGTGGCTCATGACTTGCAATCCCAGAGCTTTGTGAGGCCAAGGTGGGAGGATCACTTGAGACCAGGAGTTCAAGACCAGCCTGGGAAACATAGCAAGACCCTGTCTCTACTAAAAATAAATAAATAAAAATTAGCCAGGCGGGGTGGAATGGCTCATGTTTATAGTCTCAGCTATGTGGGAGGCTGAGGCAGAAGGACTGCTTGAGTTTAGGTGTTTGAAGTTGCAGTGAGCTATCATTCCACCACTGCACTCCAGTCTGGGCAACAGAGCAACTCCCCGTCTCAAAAACAATTCTTTTTTCAATAACATAAAGTAAGTATTTTTAAAAAGTGAAAGTTTTCCTCCTGTAGGCCCAGCTCTACTCCACTGAGGTGGCACTATTAGCCGTCTCTGGAACTGTCTTTCCCCTTCCCCCACCCTGATATGGAGTCTTGTCACCTGGGCTGGAGTGCAATGGCACGATCTCGGCTCACTACAACCTCCACCTCCCAGGTTCAAGCGATTATCCTGCCTCAGTCTCCCGAGTAGCTGGAACTACAGGCTCACATCACCACGCTCGGCTAATTTTTTGTATATTTTATAGAGACAGGGTTTCACCATGTTGGCCTGGCTGGTCTCAAACTCCTGACCTCAGGTGATCCACCCGCCTCAGCCTCCCAAAGTTCTGGGATTACAAGTATGAGCCACCACGCCCAGCCAACCATCTCTAGGACTTTCTATGGCACATTCAAATAGAGACATACCTAGCAAAGTAACAACAGCTCTAACTCTTACATAGCACTTACTACGTGCCAGGGACTGTTATAAGCACCTCTGTCCATTAGCTCATTTAAAGCTCACAATAACTCTGTAAGATAGATACTATCATATCCCGACTTTCCAGATAAGAAAGCTGAGGCACAGAGAGGTTAGGTAACTTACCCAGGTTAGGTAACTTCCATAGCCAGTGAGTAGCAAATCCGGGATCCAAACCCAGGCAGCGTGGCCCAGAACCCAAACTCTTATCTACCACCCTCTGCTGTCTGTGATCATCCCTAAGATACTGCTTCCCATCTGGTTTTCTGCTTTTCTTTATAGAAACCTCGATTCCCTGAGGCAATAGACCTGGAGGGCATGGGAAGGGAAGGGCGCCAAGGCTTGTTAAAGAGGAAGGGGAAGGCAGTCAGGTAGGAAGGTGGGGGAGCTGCAAGCCAGGGATGCTGAGCTGCACTCCTCCATGGCACCCAGGAGGGCCATGGGGTGCTCAGGGAAGCCTGTATTGACTGCCACAACATCAGAGCTTCATGAAGAGCCCCTCGCCCTGGCTGGGCACAGAGGAAGTGCAGCTGCCCAGCTTCAGATACATCATGTGGTTCAGGAGCACCCAGAGAGGCCATCTGAATGGAAAATCAGTTTCTCCTCTCATTTTGCTGGGCCATGTCAGCCTTGGGGGGGTCTCCTACTTTCCTAGCAGAGGAAGGACAGTCCCCAGAAGAATGGGCAGACGCTGGGAGCAGCTTGGGCCGTGAGCTGGGTTGTTCTTCATGGGTGCCCCACCTGCACCCATTCTCTGCCCCTCTTAGCCCTGCTCTGCTACCTGGGCTGACCTCAGAAGGCAGTATCCCTGAAACCCCTTAGCCTTGGCTCCTGGCTGAATACAGCCAGTAGGAGGTTACCCAGGGGTGGGTGGAAAGACAGGGAAGGGGGTCTGTTCTCCGGTCCCTTCTCTGCTTCCCCTCAGTTTGGCTCTTCCCTCTGGTTCCTACAGCCTCAACAAGAGCAATCACACCCCCAAGGGAGTGACCACTGGTTCTTGGGGAGTAATAACCTTACAATTACAATAATTTGTGACCCTCCAAAGGGCCACAGCACAGGGCCAGACATGGTGGCTCATGCCTGTAACTCTAGCACTTTGAGAGGCCAAGGTGGGAGAATCACTTGAGGTTAGCAGTTCAAGACCAGCCTGGTCAACATGGTGAAACCCTGTCTCTACCAAAAATACAGAAATTAGCCAGGCGTAGTGGCATGTGCCTGTAGTCCCAGATACTTGGGAGGCTGAGGCTGGAGAATCACTTGAACTCAAGAGGCAGAGGTTGCAGTGAGCCAAAATGGCACCACCACACTCCAGCCTGGGCGACAGAGCAAGACTCTGTCAAAAAAAAAAAAAAGCCACAACACAAAAACAGAGAGGCAGTATGCTTGTGGTATTGTGATTTTATGGTGTCAAGGAAGGGACAATTGGGGGAAAAAATGCCTTAAAAGGTTCCTTGCTGGGAGGGGCTGTGTTAGTTTCCCAGGACGACCATAATAAAGTGCTACACACTTGGGTGGCTTAAAACAACAGAAATTTGGCTGGGTACAGTGGCTGACGCCTGTAATCTCAGCACTTCAGGAGGCAGAGACGGATGGATCACGAGGTCAGGAGTTCAAGACCAGCCTGATCAACATGGTAAAACCCTGTCTCTACTAAAAATACAAAAACTAGCTGGGCATGGTGGCGGGCATCTGTAATCCCAGCTACTCAGGGGGCTGAGGCAGGAGTATTGCCTGAACCTGGGAGGCGGAGGTTGCAGTGAGCCAAGATCGTGCCACTGCACTCCAGCTTGGGTGACAGAGTGAGACTTCATCTCAAGAAAAAAAGAAATTTATTCCCTCACAGTTCTGGAAGCCAAAAGTCAGGAATCAAGGTGTCTGTCGGGCCATGCTTCTTTGGAGGGCTCTCAGGACACAGCCTTCCACACCTCTTCCAGCTCCACACGGCCACCAGCAATCCTGGGGCTCCTCGGCTTCCAGCAGCATCACTGCAGTCTCCACCGCCAGCTTCACGTGGCCTCCATCCCTGTGTCTCTGTGTCCACATTTCCTTTTCTTACAAGGACACCAGTCATCAGAAGAAAGCTCACCCTAATCCAATACGACCTTTGTTACGGACTGAACGTGTCCCACCGAAATTCATATGTTGAAGCCCTAATCCCCAGTGTGAGGTATTGGGAGGTAATAATTAGGTCTAGATTGGGTTATGAGGGTCGGACCCTTGTTGGAAACGGATGCTCAGTGACACAAAGAAAAATCAGCATGGAGACAAAAGATCTCTCAGCAAGCAATTTTTACTTCCTGGACTGCAGGAAGGGTACTCTCTCGAGCCATCTTGTCACAAGAGTACAATGAACAAAGGAAAAGCAAACATATTTATTCCTTACGCATTTGGGGTTGCCCTTACTGCTGTGTCTGATTTCTGCTAGCTGGAGCCAGACCTCACAATCTAAACTAAAGCCCAATTTGCTAACAACTTAAAACTTTTTTAAACAGGTGAGAGGCATAGGTTGTGAGCACGTCCAGCACAGATATCTTGGTTAAAGTACAAGGACATAGAATGCACTACGTGCCTGTAAGCATGGCATGTCTAATAGCTACATAGGATAGGGCTTAACAAAGAGTTGTTAGCAAATTTATGATTTACTCTTTAACAAGAAAGGAAACTGTTGGAAATAGATGCTCAGTGCCACAAAAACAAATCAGCACTGAGGCATAGGATCTTTCAGCAACGCAATTTTTACTTCCTGGACTACAGGAAGGGTACTCTCACTAGCCATCTTCCCACAAGAGTACAATGGGCAAAGGAAAACAGACAAATTTGTCCCTTACGCATTTGATGTCATCCTTACTGCTGTGTCTGATCTCCGTTGGCTGGAGCCAGACCTCACAATCTAAACTAAAACCCAATTGGCTAACAACTTAACCCTTTTCTAAATAGGTAATAGCAATGGAGAGCTGGGACATGCCTGTGAGCACGTCCAGCATAGATATCTTGGTTAAAGTACAAGGACGTAGAATGTACTACGTGCCTGTAAGCATGGCATGTCTAACAGGTACATAGAATAGGGCTTAACAAAGTTATTAAAGAATAAGTGCTAATAACTTATTCTTTAACAAGAAAGGAAACTTTAAAAATAACATTATTTTTAAAAACTTTAAAGCTAAAAATTTATTCTTTAATAAGAAAGGAAACTTTAAAAAGGAACTTTTCTACTTCCCACAACCATTGTTAAGGGATTAATGCCCTTATAAGAAGAGGAGGATAGAGCTCTCTCTCCCTCCCCACCAACACACCGAGGAAAGACCATGTGAGCTCACAGCAAGAAGGTGACTGTCTACAACCCACGAAGCAGCCCCTCACAGGCACCAAATCTGCCAGCACCTTGATCTTGGACTTCCCAGCCTCCAGAACCATAAGCAAGAAACGCCTGATGTCTAAGCCTCCCAGGCTATAATATTTTGCTATAGTAGCCTGAGCTAAGACAGACCTCATCTTAACTTGATTACATTTGCAAAGGCCCTATCTCCAAATAAGGTCACCTTCACAGATATTGGAGGTTAAGACTTGAACATATGTTGGATGGTGACACGATTCAACCCACAACAGGGTGTCACGATGAAAAACAGGTTGAGGCCAGGCATGGTGGCTCTCTGGTGGATTACACCTGTAATCCCAGCATTTTGGGAAGCTGAGGCAGGTGGATCACTTGAGGACCAGCCAAGCCAACGTGGTGAAACCCCATCTCTACTAAAAATACTAAAATTAGCCAGACATGGTGGTGGGTGCCTGTAATCCCAGCTACTCTGGAGTCTGAGGCACAAGATCACTTGAACCTGGGAAGCAGAGGCTGCAGTGAGCTGAGATTGTGCCACAGCACTGCAGAGTAAGACTCCATCAAAGAAAGAAAGAAAGGAAGAAAGGAAGGAAGGGAGGGAAGGAGGGAAGGAAGGAAAAAGAAAGG
>NW_016107333.1:2785686-2798206 GCF_001604975.1 Cebus imitator
GTATTTTTAGTAGAGACAGGGTTTCACCATGTTGTCCAGGATGGCCTCGATCTCTTGACCTTGTGATCTGCCCACCCCAGCCTCCCAAAGTTCTGGGATTACAAGCATGAGCCACCGCACCTGGCTCTACCTTGCTTTTCTTAGTTTTCTACTTAAATTTCTGGCCAGTACTCTTTAAAAGTGCCAACAACATCATGAAAACACAAGAAAAGACTAATAAACAGTCACGGATGGAAGAAACTAAGGAGAAATGATAACTAAATCCAATATGGGATCCTGGATTGGATCCCAGAACAGAAAGAGGACATTCATGGGAAAACTGGCGACACCCATAAAGTCTTAGTTCAGTGAATGGTGTTGGACCAATGTGAATCTCTGAGTTTTAATGAACTTGATGTGGTTATATAAGATGCTTCCATTAGGGAAAGGCAAGTGAAGAGTATGTGAGTTTCCAAAGGGTATACAGGAATTCTCTGTATTGTTTTTGCAACTCTTCTATCAATCTGAAATTATTCAAAATAAAATTAATTTTTTAAAAGCAATGATAATTACTATAAATGAAGAACAGTTGCCTCTTGAGGGAGTTAATTGGGGAGGGCACATGGAGGACTTAGCACTGTTCAACGTCTAGGCCTGGGAGGTGGATACGTGGGTGTTTTGCTTTATTAGATTAAACTAGATATCTGTGTTTCATGCCCTTTTCTGTATATTAGTTATCTCTCAAAATTTTTTACATGTTAAATATAGATGAAGACTGGGTGCGGTGGCTCACGTCTATAATCCCAGGACTTTGAGAGGCCGAGCTGGGTGCATCACCTGAGGTCAGGAATTCGAGACCAGCCTGACCAACATGGTGAAACCCCATCTCTACTAAAAATACAAAAATTAGTCAGGTGTGGTGGCAGGCACTTGTCATCCCAGCTACTCGGGAAACTGAGGAAGGAGAAATCTCTTGAACCCAGGAGGCGGAGGTTGCAGTGAGCAGAGATCATGCTATTGCACTCTAGCCTGGGCAACAGAGCAAGATTCCATCCGCCCACCCCAGAAAAAGATGAAAATGACTATCAGGCCCAGCAGACACATAGATTAGAAAATCACAGTTATGAAAAGAGGAAAAAGAGGTAAGAAAAGCGAGTATAAATCCTTATCTTGTAAAGAGAGAAAAAAGAGAGGGAGCCGGCAGGGATGTGGCATTTCCTTTAGCTCAAATGTCCAGCAAATTCATACCCATTCTATTTATATAGGCCTCTTTACACAAACAGGATGCTACCCCACACATTATTCTGCTCCCTGCACAATACATCGTGGGCATCTTCCACGTCAGCACATACCCGGAGCTGGGCTCATTCTTCATCCCGCTGCACAGCATGGCATTGTGCAGCTCCGCCATCATTTATGCACTTGGTCTCCTATTGATAGATACTCAAGTTGTCTCCTGTGTCTCACAATGGTACACCAGGCTGCTGCTATGCACCCCCTTGCACTCAAGCAGGACACACCTCGGCCAGGGTTTCCACAGGCTCAAGACGCCTACATGGAACAACTGGTCAAGGTTGGAAAGCTGTTGTCAAGTACTGGCTGATGTGATGCAGGATTTTTATTTTCTGCTCTGTTGCTTTTATTTATTTTTTACTAGATTTATTATAATAACACATATATAACATAACATTGGTTGCTTAAACCATGAAGTGTACAGTTCAATGAGGGACGTTAAATACATGCTCACTGCTGTGCAACCATCACCATTATCCATCTCCAAGACTCTTTTTTTTTGAGACAAAGTCTCGCTCTGTTGCCCAGGCTTGAGTGCAGTGGCACAATCTTGGCTCACTGCAACCTCCGCCTCCTGGGTTCAAGGAATTCTTTTGCCTCAACCTCCTGAGTAGCTGGGACCAAAAGTACCTGCCACCAAGCCCAGCTAATTTTTTTTTTTAATATTTTTAGTAGAGACAGGGTTTCACCATATTGGCCAGGCTGGTCTTGAACTCCTGACCTCGTAATCCACCTGCCTTGGCCTCCCAAAGTGCTGGGATTACAGGTGTGAGCCCACACCTGGCAAGACTTTTTTTAATCATCCCCAACAAAACCCTGTATCCATTAAGCAATAACTCTCCATTTCCCCGTCCCTCCACCCCTGGGAACCTCTATTCTACTCTCTGTCTCCATGAATTTGCCTGGTCTAGATATTTCATATAAGGAGAACACAAAAGGACAAGTGTTGTATGAGCCCCGTTGATTTTGTTTTGTTTTTTTTAAGACGGAGTTTTGCTCTTGTCGCCCAGGCCTGGAGTGCACAGGTGCGATCTCAGTGCACTGCCACCTCTACCTCCTGGGTTCAAGCGATTCTCCTGCCTCAACCTCCTGAGTAGCTGGGATTACAGGCGTCTACCACCATGCCTAGTTAATTTTTGTATTTTAGCAGAGACAGCGTTCACCGTGTTGGCCAGGATGATCTCGAACTCCTGACCTCAGGAGACCCACTGGCCTCAGTGTAATCCCAAAGTGCTGGGATTACAGGCGTGAGCCACCGTGCCCGGCCCCCATTGGTTCTTTTTCTCCCAGAACTCACCCCTATTTAGGAACCTGCCTGGCAGAAGGAGTGATGTGGAGCAGCATAGTGGAGGAAAAGTGGGGACATTCCCAGCTTTGAGATTCAAAGGGTAAGATGCAGAAGAGTGCTTGTGGAGTGAGCTTTTCTTCCTGCAAAAAGGGAATCAAAACAAGGGAAACTTTCTAAGCTAGAGGGAGGAGGTCGAGAACAGAGTGGGGAGCGATGAAGGTCTCTAGGGAAAGGCCGTGTGGGTTGCTACACTGCTCAGACAGGTGCTAAGAATGGGATGGGGGTGTGTTGAATGAGTTTGGGGATCTGCATCTGCAGTCCTCAGTCATGCTAGCAGAGGTGACAGGGAGAGATGTACAGCAGAAGAAAACTCCCCTGTATGTTCACAGCTCCAAAGTAGCACGCAGGAAGAGCTGAATGAGCATGCGCACCGGAGAAGATCAGAAAAGTGAGCTGGTACCCAGACGAGAAAGGCTCTCAGTGCTGTAGAGTAAGCAGCAAATGGCGCGGATAACTCAGCACTGGCACACAGACACCTTCGCCAGCACCGTCCTTGTGGTGAGGGGCCACAGCCTAGCAAGTACTCCCTACATAAACACCTTCAAATAGAGTGCCCCACCCCCAGGAAGCAAGGAAAGGTTCTCCTGCCTCAGCCTCCTGAGCATCTGGGATTACAACCTATGCCACCACATCTGGCTAATTTTTGTATTTTTTTTTTTTGTAGAGTTGGGGTTTCACCATGTTGGTCAGGCTGGTCTTGAACTCCTGACTTCAGGTGATCCACCCACCTTAGCTTCCCAAAGTGCTGGGATTATAGGCATAAGCCACCACGCCTGGCCACTCACCTGAATTTTAGAGACTAAAAAACTCCAAACCACCATGCACATTTTGCATCTTGTGTTATTTCCAAGTTGAGATCCATCAGTGCTGGACTAATCTGTGCTCCGCTAATAAACACGTCAGTGTGCCTTCTCCCCATGCCCACACCTGCATTTATGGCCAACCTAAAAGGTACACTTTTATTTTTAAAAAAAACAAATTAAGTTCACTTCTTTCTGACTGCACATCGGTTACATCCACCACTCCACGGTATTATGAATTCTGTCCACAACTGCTCTTGGCACAGAAATGGGAAGAGAATATCACAGAAATTTTAATGAATTTGGGACAGCAAGTTCTTGGCTGGGAAAATAGTGCAGCGTATTGAGGGATGTTGTTCCCTTTGGGGTTGTGAACATCATGTTCAACGCAATAACCAAATGGAAATGACTCTATCAGAAGACAGCAGGGAGGGGGTGTGGTGGGTGGCCTGCAAAGCTCACTGAGGGCAGTACTCAGATGCTGGGGCCCTCAGAGCCCTGAAGATACCCCTGCCTGCCTGGCAACCAGGCCCTCTTCCTCTTCCTCCTCCTCTCCCATAGACCCATATCCCTACCAACCGCTGTCACCATCTCTCAGGCCCCTGGACAGCACCCTGGACATCAACCCTAGGTCCTCTGTTACCTCTCTAAATATTTACCTCTTTTCTTGCACCAATGCATAGATTCTCAGGGCTGGAGGAAGCCTCACAAATGGTCAAGTTCAACTACATAGCAGATGCCAGTTTACACTCCTGGTGGCATGTCAGTGATGGGGCGCTCACCCCTCCCCACGTACCCCACTCCATCCCTGAACCCCCTGACTCTACAGAGCCCTTTTCCCAAGGACCTAGAAGCTCGGGGTCTGTAAGTCTCACATTCCTCCAGGGACACAGAGTGAGTAGGGTCCCCCTTCCACATGACAACCCTGGTTTCCTCGAGGACCGCATCCTACCCCCCAGTATGAGTTCCCAGGGCTGCTATCACAAATGGCCACAAGCATGGTGGTGTAAAACGACAGACGTTTCTCCTCACACAGCTCTGAGAAGGAGACAGTCCAAAATAGAGGCACTGGCAGGGCTGGTTCCTTCTGGAGAGTCCGAGAGAGAACCTGCTCCCTGCCTGCCTCTGTGCTCCTGCGCGGCCGGCAGTCCTTGGCATTCCCAGCTTGCAGCCGCACCTCTCCAGTCTCTGCCTCTGTCTCCACAGCAGCTTCTCCTCTGTTTGTGTCTTTTCCTCTCCTGCATTTAGGGCTCACCCAGATAATCCCACATGATCTCAAGATCCTTAGCTTAATTACACCTGCAAAGACTCCTGTTTTTCTTTTTTGTCTTTTTGAGACAGAGTTTCACCCTGCCGCCCAGGCTGGAGTGCAGTGGCACAATCTCGACTCACTGCAACCTCTGCCTCCCAGGTTGAAGCAATTCTGCCTCAGCCTCCCAAGTACCTGGGATTACAAATGTACACTACCATTCCCAGCTAATTTTTGTATTTTTAGTAGAGATGGCATTTCACCATGTTGGCCAGGCTGGTCTCGAACTCCCGACTTCAGGTGATCCACCAGCCTTGGCCTCCCAAAGTGCTAGGATTACAAGCTTGAGCCACTGTGCCCAGCTATTCCTTTTCCAAAAAAAAAAAAAAAAAAAGCTACAAGTCACAAGCTCTTAGTGGACATGCCTTTTGGGGCACCATCATTTAACTCAAGGCACCTGCTAAGTTTTTTATTCTTCTGACAGAATGGTCTCAATCCTTCTGCCATTCCTCAGATGGCGAAATGTCATTATTCCCATTGGTACTGATGTGATGCACCTAATTGCCCCAAATAGCAGCCGACATATCTCCGTCTCTCCCACCAAAATATCACACAAACACTTGCCAAGAGCCAGCTGAAGTTTCAAAACACTTTTTATCAAATTTCCTTGAGCTACAAGGAGCAGCATTAAGAAAAGAAAGGACTCAGGCCCACTTAGTTCTGCCATTGACTGTGGTGAGGTTTTCTGCTACTCCGAGCCTCAGTTTCTTTGCCCAAAATATGCAGATAATCATACCCAACTTGTATATGAATGCTCTGAGCTCTTGAATAATCTCCTGTCTCACCTTAGACTTCAGATTCTTCTTAGCAATGCCCTTCCCAGTTCAGAATCCCTGTATCCTCCCCCACCCCACTGCCTCTGCCTTTTCAAGGCCCTCAGCCTCTTCCTGGGCTATAGTTGCTGTTGTGTCCTGGTTACGTGCTACTGTGAAGAAACAGAGACCCAGGCAAGCTCATACAAACAGAGGCTGGTCCAAGACTAGCAAACAAAGCACAGATGGCCTCATGGCCCAATGTAACTGCCTTCAGCCCTGCACCTACACCAGTGCTTCCCAATCTTCTTCACATTATGTCACACAGAGAAAGTGATAAAATCCTTAAGGTTCGCTGCGTACACAAATGAAGCTATTCTGGTCCAAAGGTCCCAGACGGGGGGCGCCACCAGGGCCAGACCTCCCCAGCCTCTCACTAAGGGCAGAGGGGCTCTGCATCCAGCATCTTTGGAACCCATCTGCAGTCCACCTTCAGGGCAAACACAGTGACCTGAGTGCCTGTGTCACCCAGTCCTCCAGAGGAGGAGTTCGATTGGTCCCTTGCCAAACTTGGACCAGAGTGCCCCCCACCGCCAGAGAGATTTCCTCAAAACTGACTGAGAGCCAGTGCAACAGAAAGAGTTAAGGAGTTGACTTAAGATGTGAAATGACCGTGTCTACCAGTGCCTGTAGTTGCTGAGCTTTGTTGTTGTTGTTGAGACATGGTCTCACTCTGTCATCCAGCCTAGAATGCAGCAACATGATCATAGCTCACTGCAGCGTCAGCCTTCTAAGCTCAAGTGATCCTCCTGCCTCAGGTTCACAAAGTGCTGGGATGACAGACAAAGCCACCATGCCTGGCCATTTGCTGGGATTATCATTGCTGATATTCCTTAAGGAAGAAGGCGAGGGGAGTACATGGGGGAGACACCAAAAATAATGTGCTGGATGCAGAATCCAGACATTGAAAGGGGCAAGAGAAAGCGTTTCTTCTTGGTCACTCTCATGGCAGTTTCACTGGTCCTCAGGGTGGAGGGGTAGGGAATTACTACCAGAACAAGGAGGCTTGTGCCTTTTTGTTTTCATAGTATACACCATGCTTAGGCTGCAGTCATTATGTTGAGCACCCACTAAGCCCTGGGCGCTTTGTGTGAATTATCCCCTTCCCCATATCAAGCTCTCCTAGACCCAATACAGGTCACAGAGATTCCCACCCTGAGTAAGGCAGGCAAGCCCTTCCCTCCGAGAGCTTTGCCTCTAGGGGAGGAGTTCAAAAGGAGCAAATAAGCACACTGACAAGGCTGATATGGATTAAATAGCTGTATCATGTATCATTTGTTTTGTTTTGGTTTGGTTTGATTTTTCAAGTATTGTTATCTATATTGTACACTATGTATTATCTATTTTATGTATATAGTTAGCATCCATGCAGCTAAAAATAATAAATAATAAAACAGAGCAAGAGCATTGAGAATGCAAGTGGGGTTATTTTAGGTAAGGTAGCAGGAAAGACCTCTCTGATGAATGGATATTTGAACAGAGATCTAAAGGAGTGAAAGTGGGAGCCAAAGAGAGATCGGCAGGGAGAGCATGGCAGGTGGAGGGAACAGCAAATTCAAAGGATCAGATTAGAATGTGTAGAAGAATTTCTCAAGACATTTTTTAAAAATGCAGATCCCTTGGTCCCTAGACTCAGAGATTCTGGTTCAGTAGATCTGGGAGGGACCCAGGAATCTCCATTTTTATATGTCCAATGATTCCAATGCAGGTGGTTCAATGACCACATTTTAAGAAAATAAAGTTTTATATTTCTCCCATGGTTTCAATCCTTGATCATTTTCAGTGACTCTGTTCTGTGCTTTTATAAAACCAAAAAGGCTTGGGGGTTTAAGGTCTGCACATCCTAAAGTCAGAGCCCGGTAGATCTTCCCAGCCCCTTCCGATGCATCCACGTGCCCTTCAGCAATTGAGAGAGAAGATGATGCCCAGCGGGGGGCTCTGGGAGGAGGGATCTTGGGGTTGGATGAGCTGAAACTGCTGGTGGGTGAAGGGTCTGCATGGTATGCAAGCCAAATGCTCTACCCCTCACCTCAGGGCTCTACTTGGGGCAAGATACAGGGATGGCGAAGGTTCCTCCAAATGCAGGCTTGGTCTACCTGCCAGCCCCGAACTTCTCCAGTGTGCTCTGGAATAATGGCCAAGGCAGCCTGGACTCTGGAGTCAGAGGGCTGGGTTCTAATCCCAGTTCCACCTCCTATAAGCCACCTGACTTAAGCAAGTGATTAAGCCTCTGAGCTCCAATGAACTCATCCAAAAAAATGGAAATAAAAGTGGTACTCGTACCTTAGAGTTAGTATATGACACACAGAAAAGCTCTTGATAAAACCTACCATCTACAAAAGCATTCCAAAAAAATGTAATTCTCAATGTGGGTGATGTCATTATTAAATCAAAATGAATTCAGTGTACGCACAGGCTGAGTCTAATCTGGTGGCACGTTTAACAAAACACAGTCCAACAGTCAGAAAGTGACAGAGTGATTCTGCTCTTTACTTGGATTCCTGAAAGAATGTCAAAGGGTGTCATTAACCAGCACAGCTCTTAAAATTCTATTTGCAACCAGGCGCGGTGGCTCATGCGTATAATCCCAGCACTTTGGGAGGCTGAGGTGGCTGGATGTGGGAAGTAGAAAAGTTCCTTTTTAAAGTTTCCTTTCTCGTGAAAGAATAAGTCTGCAAATAACTTTGTTAAGCCCTATCCTATGTAGCTGTTAGACATGCTTACAGGCGCGTAGTACATTTTATGTCCTTGTACTTTAAACGATATCTGTGCTGGACGTGCTCACAGGTATGTCCCAGCTCTCCATTGCTTTTACCTCTTTAGAAAAGTGTTACGTTATTAGCCAATCGGGTTTTAGTTTGAATTGTGAGGTCTGGCTCCAGTTACCGGAGATCAGACACAGCAGTAAGGACAACTCCAAATGCATAAGGGATAAATTTGTTTGTTTTCCTTTGTTCATTGTACTCTCATGGCACAATAGCTAGCGAGGGTACTCTTCCTGCAACCCGGGAAGTAAAAATTGCATTGCTGAAAGATCCTTTGTCTCAGCGCTAATTTTTCTTTGCGACACCAGGCATCTATTTCCAACGATCACCTGTGGTCAGGAGTTTGAGACCAGCCTGACCAATATGGTGAAACCCTGTCTCTACAAAGTATACAAAAATTAGCCGGGTTTGGTGGCGTGAGACTGTAGTCCCAGCTACTCTGGAGGCTAAGACAGGAGAATTGCTTGAACCCATGAGGCGGAGGTTGCAGTGAGCCAAGATCGTACCACAGCACTCTCGCCTAGGGGGCAGAGCGAGATTCCATCTCAAAAACAGTAAATAAATAAAAATTCTATTTGCACATTCTTTATATTTTAATTTTCTCCCCCAACAGCTACCCAGCTACCCCTGAATCCTGCCATTTTTTCTCCCTCAACTCCCAGTCCAAACGTTCTTTAGTCCTTAGCATGCCAGCCCTTCACTTTTCCTCCCCCTCCTCCTGTTCACACCTGCTTCTCCCTGCTGTACAGCTTAGCCTTTTAGATACAATCTTCCAGTCCCCACTTTTCTGTCCATCTCTCCACCCCATAATAATCATGACTGTCATTACAAATGTGGCACCTTTGGGGCTACAGGCAGAGAAAGTGATGATATCAGTGAAACAATGAAGAAATAGTTTAATCCCCAGGCTCACCCCTTATATGTGCATGTGCCATAGCACACAAGGCAGCTTCTGTGTGCACATATATGTACACATGCAAGGCACATTTGTGTCCACATATGTTCCATAGCATATGCATGTGTAAATGCCATGTGATGTGGTACATGGATCTATATGCACCCATGCGAGGCATATTTGTACACGTGTGCTGTAGCACATGCATATGTGTGCACACATGCCATAAGCAAATGTAGCAAATGTATGTTGTAGCATGTATGTGGGCATGCAAAGACATGAAGAAGCACATTTGAATGTGGGTGATACAGTATGCACATATGTGTAATGCATATGGGCCCTGTGTAGACGGCATGTGCAGTAGAGCAGGCAAACATGCTATACAAGCATCAGGGTTCTGTGGTCCAAACCTGTGTCGAACCATGGGTCCCAGGCCAAACAGCAGCCAGGCCAGGCCTCCCCAGAGTCTGTCCTCCCTCCCACTTGCCTCAAGAAACAAAGACAGTTTATCAAGAACTCCCCAGTAAGCGGTTTTTTTAAGACCTTCAGCAGCAGCCTCCAGGCTGCGCTGAACGTCTCACTTTATTAGTGAGTTTGGCCTTGGGTGTCTGGCTGTTTGATCAATCCTGCCGGGGGTCAGTGATATTTCCTCCCAGCTCCCCCACCCCTGCCCCTGCCCCTCTGCCGCACCTGATGAACAGCATGCCCCTGGACCGCTGATCACCTATTGATTTTCCAGCCCGAGGCTACATCCGCCGCCAGCTGCCATCTCCAGCCCTGTCACCAGGACCGCTTGGTGACTAACGAATCCCCCGGGCCCCTCCCGCCCCCGCCCCTCACTGCACACCCAGCTCCCCTACTCGTGGCCCCACCTGCCCTTCCGGCGTAGTCTGTGCGCAGCTCCACCCTCTCTCGGGGCTCAGTGCTTGGGCCCAGGATGCCAAAATCAAGGTCTTTTCCCAGTGACTCTCCAGCTGGCTTTGATGCCCAGCTGCAAGACCTTGGACAAGTCACTTCCTCTCCTTGTGCCTCAGTTTCCTTATATGTAAAACTGGGGCAACACTGGAACCTACCCATCCTATACATATAAGGCAGCAGTTTCTACAGTGCATTGCGGGCACCTCTGGGGTGGGTCTCTGAGACCCTTTCAGATGGTCCAGAAAAGTCAGAATAAAGTTGACTATAATACTAAGACTGAGGGGTCTTTGCTCTCAATGAAAGCATTTTAAAACTCTCAGTGCAATATTACAGGGGAGACATGACGTGATATTTCAAAAACTTGCAGAAGCAGATATAAAGATCTGTCTTCTATTAAGGCTGATATTATAGAGATCTGCAAAAATATTAAAAAATGCCACACTTTCCTCTCCTTAAATTTTGCGTGTTGTGAAATATAGTTATTTTTATAGGAATATATTACTTATGCTCACATGTAGTGTGTTTATTATTGCTATTTTAAATAAATTATAAAGAAATATTATTAAAAGTTCTGTTTCGACCCTTATTAGTGAGAGAGAGAACCCACAGTAGCAAGAGCTTTGAAAGCCTCGGCCATTTTTAGAGTGTCAAGGGTTCCTGAAGCCAAAAAGTTTGAGAACTGTTGGTATAAGATGCTAGCACTGTGCCTGGCTCACTGTAAGCACTCAGTGAGTTATTATTGCTATGATTTGGAGTTACTATCATTGGAGGTTAGAGTGATTTCCCCAGTTGAGCTGAGAATGGGCCTCGGGGTGCAGATTTGGGGAGGTTGCCCCTGACTAGGAACATAGTCCCAGCACCCAAATGGCACAAAGGTGAGATCCCCTCTGCCGGCTCCTAGCAGCCCCTCACCTGGCACTCACTGTCAGCTTGGAGTGTTCAAAGCCATGGCCAGGGAAAGGAGCACCTGGCTGACCTCGGCCCAGGCAGCTGGGACTGGCTACACCTCAAGATACATCTCCCTCAAAATTGCTCAGAGGGAGGCAGCTGGTGCAAAGAAGGAAGAGGCTGGAGGAGATGTAATATCTACTCCTCACTTAGTCTTACCACGTGTCAGGCATTGTTGTCAGCACTTTAGAAAAGTTAAGTCCTGGCCGGGCACAGTGGCTCACACCTGTAATCCCAGCACTTTGGGAGGCCAAAGCGGGAGGATCACGAGGTCAGGAGTTCGAGACCAGCCTAGCCAATATGGTGAAACCCCCATCTCTACTAAAGATACAATAATTAGCTGGGCGCGGTCGTGCATGCTTGTAGTCTCAGCAACTTGGGAGGCTGAGGCAGAAGAATCGCTTAAATCCAGGAAGCGGAGGTTGCAGTGAGCTGAGATTGTGCCACTGCACTCCAACCTGATTTGATCCCTGCAACAATCTTCGACCGTTGTTTAAAATGTACCTGGGATGGTTGTGTTGTAATCAGGTATGGGAGGACGACAGACACAGAGACAACTGCCTGGGAAGAAGATGGTATTACTCACAGTTCCCAAGAGGAGGAGACACCATGCAGGACCACCTGCGGAGGCGCCGGCGTCGGTCAGGAGGCAGGAGCAACAAGGGAAAAGCACAGACAAAAGCCTTTATTGTGATTTTCCCGGGAAAGAACAGGTGAGGCAGGGTTCAAGGTTTAAGATTGGCTAGTTTAATCCTCCTAGTTTACAGTCCAGGCTGTAGTGATTGTTCCTAATTATGTGACTTAGGGTACTCCAGGGCCACATACCAGATAATTAGGCCTGGTGTTTGAGAGTTTTATAAAGGTGGCACTTGGGGGTATGGGCTTTGGACAGCTTGGTTTGCATATGAAAGGCAAGCTTGTAGGCTGGGTGCGGTGGCTCATGCCTATAATCACGGCATTTGGGGAGGCCAAGGCAGGTGGATCACCTCAGGTCAGGAGTTCAAGACCAGCCTCGCCAACATGGTGAAACCTCATCTCCACTAAAAATACAAAAATTAGCTGGGCATGATGGCGGGCCTGTAATCCCAGCTACTCGGGAGGCTGAGGCAGGAGAATGGCTTGAACCCAGGAGGCAGAGATTGCAGCGAGCCAAGATTGCGCCATTGCACTCCAGCCTGGGCAACAGAGCGAGACTCCATCTCAAAAAAAGAAAGAAAAGACAAAAGAAAAAGAAGGGAGAAGACAGAAAGAAAGAAAAAGAAAGAAAAAAAAGAAAAGAAAGAAAGGAAGGAAGGAAGGGAGGGAGGGAGAGAGAAAAAAAAAGAAAAGAAAGAAGGAAGGAAGGAAAGAGAAGAAGAAAGAAAAAGAAAGGAAGGAAGGAAGGAAGGAAAGAAAAGAAAAAAAGAAGAAAGAAAAGGAAAGAAAGAAAGGAAGGAAGGAAGGAAGGAAGAAG
>NW_016107333.1:2798366-2821307 GCF_001604975.1 Cebus imitator
GAAAGAAAGAAAAGAAAGAAGAAAGAAAGAAAGAAAAGAAAAGAAAAAAGAAAGAAGAAAGAAAAAGAAAGGCAGGCAGGCAGGCAAGCTTGCCAGCAAGTTGTTCACTCTCTCTAAGAATTAGCAAGCCTCCTTAGGGGCAGTTCCTCCCTGGCTTCATCAGGCTCCGAGATGTCCAAGTATCACAAAACACACAAAACAAGCATGTTTAACACAGAGATGTATTCTATTATTATCTTTATTGTACAGATAAGGAAACTGAGGCAGGGGCTAAGGGTCATGCCAAGGTCACACAGTGGGTAAGTGGTGGTAGCAGGACTTGAACCCAGGCTCTGCCATTCCCCAGGCCTAGCCCTTCACCACCATGCCACATTGCCTTGTGCCAGGCCCGCTTCCAGACCAGGGGCTGCTCTCTGGCTGGCCTCCAATGCACCAGTGGCTGGAATAGGATGGGCCCAGGCCTTGAGAACTAGTGGTCCTAGCACAGATGGGCACAGCTCTGGGATCAGCTGCAGCTCGAGCACCCTGCCCTCGGGCAATGCTCCTCTGCAGGTGCCAGGCCTCCTCCTGTTCCCAGGGCCTCTCCCCACACACTCTGGTCACTCAAGCATGCAGGAGGAATGTCTGCAATTAGCACAAATGCAGAAATGGGGTGACCTGGGACAGTTAGGGCATCCTAATGGCCTCTCCGATTTACCATGGCCCATCTGCTCCTCCTCGCAGGCCCTCAGATGGAGGAGAGGGGTCTGCGCGGGTGGCCCCCTCCTGCGGGCTGGCCTTTGACCCCTTTCCCGCAACCGCAACCGCTCCAACTCCACTCTGAAGGGCCCTGGCGGGTCCAGTCAATAATTACAACTCCATAAAGGTTTGCTGGTGTTACTTGATTTTTGTCGTTGCTTATTGTTATCATGAAACGGATCTGTAAAACTGAGAGGTTCATGCCTTCCGTGGGGAAGTGGTCAAGATTTAAAGACGCGGCGTGTAAAGTCCAGCTTTTTGCAACGTGGACAGAGAAGGGGACACTGTCACGGGAGGTGCGGGGACTCTTTTCACTCCGATGCGCTCAGGCCGGGACCCAGCTGCTGGGGCCGTGCCCGGGGTGCAGGCGGTGAACGCGCGCGGGGCAGGACACGGGTCTGACGCCTCCCTGGCACCCACCCCCGACCTGGGCGCCCGCAGGACCCAGAGCCGCGCAGGGGCGTCCTGGCTGCTCAAACACGGGGCTCCAGCGCCCTCTGCCGGCCGCCGTGTGCAGCGCCGACACGGAGGTCTTGTCTCGGCCTGCGCTGGGGACGCGCGGGACACCCGGTTCTGGGAATCCTGGTGGGGTTTGGGCCTTGCTGGGCGCAGGGTACACGGCTCTGCAGACGAGCCGCCGCCGAGAGTATCAGCAAGCTTCGGGGTGTGGACCCCGCCTGTGCCCGCTGCATCCGTTTTGGGCAAGGTTGTGGCTTTTTGAACCTCAGTCACTCCTTGCAGAGGACAAACAGGGTGGGGGCTCGTCTTCTCCCACCGCAGCTTCCCTGCAACCTAGTCTCGACGACGTCCCAGCCTCCCTTCTTGTCCAGTCCCACCCCTAACATTCCTCCTTGACCAGGCTGACACGCAGAGGTACAACCGATCACAGCTCACTGCAGCCTCAAACTCCTGGGCTCAAGGGACCTCCTGCCTCAACCTCCTGTGTAGCTGGGACTAGACGCTAGGATGGCCTCAAGTCATCCTCTGGCTTCAGCCTTCCAAAGTGCTGGGATTATAGACATGAGCCACAATGCCCGACCCCATCTATGAACCATGGTTTTGTGGCCTGGCAGAGGTGTCACCTAGATAAGGTATCACCTATGTTTCACCTCCAAACTCAAGTGCTCCTTCCAGAAATGGCACGGGTCCCTCCATCTCCACTGGATGAAAGATGGCCAAGAGAGACCAGTTGTGACCGCTGGGGGCCATGAGAGGATGAGGCCATGGAAAGGGGACACCGCAGATGGCTGAAAAAGCAACCGTTTTGCCTCCATTGTCACTTCTTAAATCCAGGAACTTACAGGGAAGGGAAGTGCAGGGCACACAGGGAATAACGGGGAGATCAGGGCACACGGGAGAAGAGTTCTTATATATCTGCTCTGGCAGGTTGTCAGAAGCAAGGGACCAGAAACATGGTCCACTTCCCCTGAACCCATTCATCGCCAGGAGTGGACAACAGCGTGGGGAGTCACTGCCTCCATGTGTCCAGCAGAGGGCAGCACAGTGCTGCTCTGCTGCGACATATGCTGAGAAGCTTGGCAGGACCGGTCTGAGGCTGGAACTCATGACTCAACAGCACCAGACTCAGGACACTCCGCATCCCTGTCTAAGGACGGGCTGCTGTAGCCTGGATGTGGTCATGTTTTAGCACATGAAATCCAGGAAAGCAGGGAGTGTGCTGTGTGCAGTGGTCTCTGATCTGCAAGTGCTTCTGGGTGTGTCCAGTGTAGGCAGGTTGTGCTGTGAAGGGCACAAAGGTGTCCATCACGTTGTTCCTGGGTGGTTCTGAGCAGTGTGTGTGTCCTGATGCCACCGCTCGCCTGGTGTCCAGCAGCTCCACGGGCCTTCCACTCACTGCTTCCCCTGAAATCTCCGATGTCCTGAGCCCCAGGACCAGACAGGCCCCACTCCAGGCCTCTATGCACCCCCACCCTCTGACATGGTCCTTCCTGCTGCTCAGGCCCTGGTCACCTCTGGCCTCTGCCCATCATGAGGGTGGGGGCCCTCATCAGCACATCTAGTTCTCTCCAAGGGTATATTCCTATCTCCCTTATTTAAATAAAAGGAGTCCTCCTTGAAGGGGATACAGGGACCTGCAGACTTTGGCACCAGGGAGGCTGGGGATGCTTATGGAGGGAGGGTAGCGGGGAGCCCTCTGTGACAGTCAGAGGTGGAGGGAACAGAGGCTCCTGTTTCCTGAGCAACCCCTGACCCAGCTCCTCTCTGGAATTTTACAGTGGAGCTCACTGTAGCATCTGCGCACATGGAAGGATGGGAGGGAGGGAGGGAGAGGGAAGGTAGGAAGGCTTGCTGGCTGTAAGTTATTATCACCCCATTGCACTAGTAAGGTAACTGAGTTGAAGACAGAACTGTGTCTTGCCAAGGGTCACAGAGTTATCTAATTGTGGGTGTGGGACTTATACTGCGTCTTCTCTAGACTCAAAAGCATATATCCTGAATGATTCCATTTGTATAAAATTCTAGAAAAGACAAAATTAACCCATAGCAACAGAAAGAAGAATACTGATGCCTGGGGCCGGGGGCAGAGCCAGGGTAGTCACTGACTACAAAGGATCATGAGAAAACTTTTTGGATAAAAATGTTCTATACTTGGTTTTGGTGGTCACTGTGGTGTATTGATTTGTCAAAACATATTGACTATCCGATTAAATGAGTGCATTTATCATATGTAAATCAGACCTCATTAAAGGTGGTCATTGTTTTTTAATCCGGGTCGGAGCTCAGTGTTCCTGTCCCCCCTACTCAGGTGATGCCAAGTTGTGCTGTCACTCACCCGGGTCCTGTGGCCTGCAAGGGTTATCCGCACACCCAAAGCGTGTCAGGATTTCATCTAGGCACAAACAAGGAGATCAATCAAAAGAGGCTGTGGGGATGCAAAGCCTTTTAATCCTAATTCTGGCTCGGCCAGCAGACTAATCAACTGGCAAAAATCCCAGTAAAAATTTAGCTCTCCAGCCTGTAATCCCAGAACTTTGGGAGGCTGAGGCAGGAAGATCACTTGAGTCCAGGAGTTTGAGACCAGTCTGGATAACACGTGAGATCTCGCCTCTGAAAAAAGAAAAAAAAAAAAAATTAACTCCACCTACACCCACTCAGAACAGGGCCAGGCATCGTCAAGTTCAGGAGAGGTGACCTTGGCTTATTAATCTGGGGACAGGAAATCTACCCTGTCTCCCTAGAAGCTGTGACCCCATCACCACTGGCACAGAAAACCGTCCCAGAATCTGCCCTCCTTCTGAGTCTGCAACTGAAGTCGGGAAGACCCAGGGTGATTTAGAACACCATTCTCCAAGCAATGGGAAGCTTGGAGTAAGACGTACATTGAACAAACTCCATGGTGGCCTCTTACGGTTTGCATGCTGCCTCCTACCAGGTGCTCTTTGGAAAACAAGACACTGGTGCTAATTAAACTGGTTCTAAATGATGAGCAAGCCCAGGCGAGAAAGGAGCCACATCTGGATGTAGCAAACACAGCTGAAGTCGACATGCTCCTCGGATGGCAAAAGCTCATCAAAGGGTCTTTAAAACCTTGGCAAACCCAGTTCTTTCACCTCCTGAAGGTCAAAGGCTCAGAAGCACAGTACCAAGAGCCGAAATGGAGGGAACAAGAGACCCTATGGGTTGAGAGCATAAATTCCATCCTAAGGATACTGATCAGCAGGAAGGACTTAAAATGATGCCGTCTGTCCTTCTGCCTCCTGCTTTGGAAGTATGAAGGCATTCTGCCCAGATAAATCCCAAAAGCTACCATCCATTCCAGCAGCCTATTTAATCATAAACTGGGGAGGGCTTTTCCAGTGAGTTCCTTCGCCTCTAGTGAAAGGGGCCGCAAGGAGGCATACCTTTGATTCCCTGGTGATCGGACAAGCTCTGCCGCTGTTGCTTTCAGATTGCCGGTGAAAATTAACTGTACCTTAGGGCATGTAGAATAAACATGAGTTAAAAGGGTGTCCCAAGGAGATTCTGTCTGAGTCAAAATGCGCTGTGAGAGGTAAGGAAAGCATCAAGATGTCTCATGTTGTTGGCCTGGCCGACTCACTTCCTCCAGGGTAGAAATGGGTCCTGCCAGGATATGAGTTTGGAGGTGGGAGGCAGGCTCTGGAAGCCAACTCCACAACCTCCTGCCTCCGAGGCCACCTGTGAGCAGGTCTAAAACCTTAGACAAGAAGGGATACGTGTCCTAAAATCCATGTCTCTCCAGATGAACACTTGAGGCTTCTTCTCCCCATCTGGTTTTATTTCATTTAAAGTTTTATTTTAGTGCCAATCCTTGTGTCCTACCCCGACCCCCATAGGCAACACTTTCAGTGCACATCTTGTTTGTACGTTTTTGCAATTGTATTGTTTTTGTGTGTACATAGTTCTAGTGTCTGTGAACAGTACTATCACATGAGTTTCTTTTTTTGAGAGGGAGTCTTGCTCTGTGTCCACACTGGAGTGCAGTGGCATGACCTCGGCTCACTGCAACCTCCTCCTCCTGGGTTCAAGCGATTCTCCTGCCTCAGCCTCCTAAGTAGCTGGGACTACAGGTGTGTGCCACCATGCCCAGCCAATTTTTGTATTTTTAGTAGAGACGGGGTTTCACCATGTTGGCCAGGATGGTCTCGATCTCTTGACCTCGTGATCCATCCACCTCTGCCTCCCAAAGTGCTAGGATTACAGGTGTGAGCCACCACGCCCAGCCACATCAGTTTAATTCTTCCACTCAGCTATTTCTCAGGTCTGTGTTTGATGAACCCGCTCTGTACTGATCCACAGTGTCATCCAATATGTTGTCCCTGCACCCCTCCCAGGGATGGACATTGGTCTCCCCCCCCAACCTGTCACACCAGGTGAGCATCCTTACATGTGTTTCCTAAGGACCCGGGTGAGAATTTTGTTGGGAACACACCCCCGGAAGCAGAGTTTCTTGGCTGTGGGGCTTGAACACGCTTCATTGGATGAGTGCGCCCAGGTGGCGCTCCAGGACTTTCGTACCAGCTGTGCACAGAGGCTCTGCACCTCTCTCCACCACCTGTCCAGTGTGGTGCTAATCTCCCAGGTGCAGACTGATGTCCAGTTGTTGCTTTACTTGTGCCTCTCTGATGACCGACTTTGAGTATCTCTTTAGCAGCTTGGTGGTTTTGGGTCTGCCTGTATACATTGCCTTCCGTTCCCTTTGCTCATTGTTTTCTGCTGGGGTTGTCTTCTCACTGGTGATTTATAGGAGCTCCTTTGTTTGAAATACTTCCCCCCAGCTCCCACACCTACAGGTCTGCTTTTTGCCAACCACTAAAGCAAATTAAGCATGGTAAGAAATGAAGAGAAGGGGGGCAAAGGAAATACAATAAAATGGGAGGTCAAGTGTTGAGTTTAAAACTAATATATTCAAGTGGAAGATGAAAATCACAGAAAAGGCCAGACACGGTGGCTCGCACCTGTAATCTGAGCACTTTGGGAAGCCACAGTGGGTAATCACTAGAGCTCAGGAGTTTGAGACCAGCCTGTGCAACATCAAGAAACTCCATCTTTACAAAAATACAAAAATTAGCTGGGTGTGGTGGCGCATGCCTGTGGTCCCAGCTACCAGGGAGGCTGAGGTGGGAGGATCACTTGAGCCCAGGAGGCTGAGGCGGCAGTGAGCCCAGATAGCACCACTGCACTCCAGCCTGGGTGACAGAGCAGGACTCTGTATCAAAACAAACAAGCAAAAAAACGGAAATCAGGATAGAACCACAACAACAAAACTAAATGGGACTTTTTGTACCTAAATGTCCAAAATGAAAGTTAAGCAAACAAGCAGAGTATAAAAAAAGACCAAGACGTTAACATAAATGTCGAGGAAAAAATATTCTTGAATAACATAAAAAGACACATCTGTGTTCTTTTTAAAATTTCTTTTTTTGGGTGGGTGGCGGGAAGGAGTCTCACTCTGTCTCCAGGCTGGAACACAGTGGCACAGTCTCGGCTCACGACAGTCTCGGCCTCCTGGGTTCATGCAATTCTCTTGCCTCAGCCTCCTGAGTAGTGGGGATTACAGGTGCACGCCACCACACCTGGCTAATTTTTGTATTTTTAGTAGAGACGAGATTTCACCATGTTGGCCAGGATAGTTTTGATCTCCTGACCTCGTGATCCACCAGCCTCAGCCTCCCAAAGTGCTGGGATTACAGGCGTGAGCCACCGCGCTTGGCCGGCTCTTTTTAAAATTTCATAGTAAAAAGGAAAATAATGCAGAGGTCTGAGAGGTGGAGGGTAAAGGGGTGAGGCATACCCACGAGGAAAAGCAAAAACCAAAGAACAGCAAAGGGAAAACACAGCGACAGCAGACACCAAGCAAGCTTGACCACACCTGAAAAAAGAGTAAGCCCAAAATGGGGAAAAGAAAAGCAACCAAGAGAACAAAGCTAAAATAAACAGTCTGAGGGTGAGCTGGTAAGGCCTTATTAGCCAGCTCAAGCTCTCTTAGGGTCTGGCAGGGCAGAGGCAGAGGCTGATGTCCACGGTGGGGAGCAGGAAGGATCTCAGGCTACCTTTGGGTTATATATGGGTCTGCCTGTCAGGCTGAGGCCGGCAAAGAGTCTAGCTAGGATGTTTGTACATGGAGCCACTGACGAGGCCATGGTCAAGAAGCCACAGGCAGTAGCCTGTGCTGGGCGTTCACCTGACTACGGAGATCCTGGGGTACTCAATCCTGTACCTGCACCACCCCTCCCCTGTGAACCTCCCAGCCTCCCTAGCCTGCTCATTGCCTTCAGGAGAACCCACAAGTGGGAGTGGTGGCCATGTGTGCCAGAGGGCCTGGGGGAACACTGCGCTGGGAATTCCTTTGGCCGGGCTTAAGCAGGCAAGGAGACAGCCTGTTCCATCAAGTCCAGTGCCACCCAAGAGTGCAAAAGGGAACATGGCCAGGATTCACCAGAGACGTCAGCGTGTCATCCTTGCTTGCTGGAGGGAGCAATGACTGTGAGGACCCAGTGACAAGCCCTCTCCGGACCGCCTGCCACGCAAACTCCAACTGGTCACCCACAGTAGCCAGCTGTTAGTGCAATTATTTGATTGGCTATCTCCAGTTCCAATGACTCAGGGGGGGAAAAAACAGATTAAACTGACAGGAAATCCTGAGTTCCATCATACTGTTTCATCACAAATTAGAAGGCTGAGGAAAAAATCCAGATGAATCATTGGAAAGCAGAAAATATCGAATCTTACCTTGAGGTGAAGAAGGGATATGGGCCTAAGGCCAACTCGAATTCTTCCAGGGAATAGTAACGTCCCCCAGCAGCGCCAAAGTTCACTTGAAACCTGGATGGGTGCTTGGCAGTTCAAATCCACCTCCCAGAGCGATGATCTTGGTGCTGACACTGCCAGATGCCCTGCCCGGCCCACGCAGCTGCAACCCAGTGGTTCCCAGACTTGAGGATTTCATCAACCAGTTTTTGTTTCATCATTTTGAATTGGTTTTTAATTGGGTGGCAGATGAACAACTGTTGACATTTTTCCAAAGAAAACATTAAAAAATAAAACCACCTAGTACCATCGTTTCCTAAAAGCATCTTAGCACCAAGTAAAGACTAAAGGATGACCAGCCACCGTGGCTCACGCTTGTAATCCCAGCACTTTGGGAGGCCGGGGCTCATCGATCACTTGAGGTCAGAAGTTCAAGACTAGCCTGGCCAACACAGCAAAACCCCATCTCTATTAAAAAAAAAAAAAAAAGGCCGGGCACCGTGGCTCACGCCTGTAATCCCAGCACTTTGGGAGGCCAAGGCGGGTGGATCACGAGGTCAAGAGATCGAGACCATCCTGGTCAACATGGTGAAACCCCGTCTCTACTAAAAATACAAAAAATTAGCTGGGCATGGTGGTGCGTGCCTGTAATCCCAGCTACTCAGGAGGCTGAGGCAGGAGAATTGCCTGAACCCAGGAGGCGGAGGTTGCGGTGAGCCGAGATCGCGCCATTGCACTCCAGCCTGGGTAACAAGAGTGAAACTCCGTCTCAATAAAAAAAAATAAAATAAAAAAAAAAGGCCAGGCCAGTGGCTCACGCCTATAGTCCCAGAACTTTGAGAGGCTGAGGCGGGCAGATCACCTAAGTGAGGAGTTCAAGACCTGGCCAACATGGTGAAACCCTGTCTCTATTTATAAATAAATAAATAAATAATAAATAATGTAATTATATATAATAATATATAATTATATATATAATAATATATATATAATTATATATAACATATAATTATATATATAATTATATATAATATATAATTACATATATAATTATATATAATATATAATTATATATGTAAATTATATATATTTAATTTATATATATGTAAATTATATATATATAATTTATATATCTATAGAATGTATATATATATAAATTAGCCAGGTGTGATGGTAGGTGCTTATAATCCCAGCTACTTGGTAGGTTGAGGTGGGAGAATTGCTTGAACCTGAAAGGCGGAGGATGCAGTGAGCCGAAATCATGTTATTGCACTCCAGCCTGGGCGACAAGAGCAAGACTCTGTCTCAAAAAAAAAAAAAAAGTATTTTATAGAGAATAAACTTAAGCTTTACAAAATGCTCATTACTACACATTCCTCATTTTTGCAGGACTCAGGAAAATACATAGTGGGCTGACACTGATGCCTGCTGTCACAGCCTGCCTGGGGTCAAATCCCAACCCCGTGGATCTGTGTTTTGGGAAAATACATAATAGCGATTGGGCTGGGGTCTAAGCACACTTGTAAAGAAACAAATTTATCAGCTTTCACTCAGATCTGACACTCTGATCTCCCGGCTGGGGGCTATCTGTCCCTTGGGCTGCATGTCTTCATATCTTCCAACTCCTGTCCCCTGGATTCCCAAGCCCCATATCATTAGAACCACCTGACATGGGGCTTTTAAAACTTACAGCTTCCCAGGCCTCACTGCCAGAGGTCCTGTGGCTCCAGGATGAAGTCTTGTGGTTATCATCCAGCTTTAGGCCCCTTGGCCTGGGCCTCCCTCCCTCAGCCACCCAATCCCCCGTCTGGTCAGCAGCAGATGTCCTTGCTCAGGCTAGGAGATGTCAGCCACACGCTGTCGGTGCCCAGCCCTGGAAAAGAGCTGAGAGCAGGGCTGGGGTGCTGGGGACAACCCAGCACCGAATGGCAGGGCCTGGTCCATGAAGCAGGAGCAGCACTGGTAGCACGCTGTGCTGACACACCAGGACAAACCAGCAGAGATGGGAGCATGGAGCTGGGGGACTGGACAGCTCTCCAAGTTCATGGCCCAAGTGACATGCGCTGCAGTGGGGGGATGGCCAGGGAAGAACATGAGAGCAGTCTGTACGTTCACCAGGAAAGCATCTTGTCGTAGGAAAGTCTCTGTGGATACAGCCCTGGCCTTATCAACCCCTACTGGACCTCTGCTAACCCCTGCCACCCTGTCCTTCTCACACACCCAGCTCCATCCTGGTCCACTCATCTGGTTATTTGTCAAGTGTCTCCACCCCATCCCTGTGCCATGCACAGCCTGAGGGCTCAACATTTGCTGGCTGGACTGAGTGGTGCACTGGCTGAGCCAGGGGCTCCCTGTGACAATGTCCAACCCCCAGGGACACCAACTGTGGCAGAGAACTGGCAGGGTCTCTGCAAGCCACCAACACAGAAAGCTCCCACCTCTGGGCCTGCAGGGCACATGGTCTCCATGCTTTCCAGCACCAGCTTCTCTCTCCTCTCACTTGCCCCAAAGGGAAGACACAGCAGCGCTGTGGGGAATTTCACTAGCGTATCTGAAGACCTGTGTGGAGCCCAAGGGGACTAATTCTGTGGAACAACTGGGGGACAAAGTCTGTGAGGTGCTAGGCCCTGCTGTCACATCTGTGGGCTGACAGTGGGAACAGGGACACAGACCCGCAAGAGACAAAGTCAAAAGCTCTCGTCTCTCTCATCCAGGCTGGGCCCTACTCCCTGGCGAGCTGTGCGGTTCCAGCCTTAACCATCCCCTACTTGGGACCTCCCCATCGGCCCAGGATTTTGCAGTTGCTTTGGACAGCAAGGACCTGTCCCACCCATCACAGACTGTGACATAACACAGAGCACAACACTGGGAAGTGTCCCCTGAGGAGGGCTGCCCTCTGAGAGGTGGAGGGAGAGATGGGAGGCATGGGCTCAGGATCAGGCACCCGGGATGGAAGCAGCCTGCAGAGACGGCCTTGCCTCTGGGTGCTCCCTCCAGACTGTCCGGCCTCCTGGTGGACTCTGGTCTCCAACATGAGGGTGTGAACCCTGTAGCTTTCCCCCTTCCACCACCACATAAGCTTACCAGGATCAGCCCCGGTCCTAAAGCCAAACTTGAAAAAAAATGTTTCTGACTTCTCTACAGGAAGATCCCATCTGGAAACCGGCAAGAATTAGCACCTCTTTGGGACTTCCTTTAAATGCCCCACAGTTTACTCTAATCAGGTCCCAGGGGCATTCAGTCACATCATCTTGCTTTAGGGGCTTCCCTAAATGTATGCCACAGCATTAGGCTTCTTAGCTAACGTCAGGCCCTCACTCTGAACAATTCGCTAGAACATGTTAACATACAGACCATGAGAACCAGGTATGGGAGGGAATACATTTACTTTAGGTATAAAGGTTCACTATTATTAACAAGTTAATACTATTATTTACATGTTTATAAAATGGAAATAAAAATGACATACACGTTTGGTGCCAAAAGTGGCACATCCAAACTAATATCAGTACAAAAATAAATTTTCAAGCTATGTGTTTTTAAAATAAAGGTCATTGGAACAGTAAGGGGGGAAAATCTGCATCTGGCATGTGTTGAAATGCAATCACCGTCACAGCAAAGCAGCCTGGGGCAACAAAACCAGTGCCTGCTGGAAGAACTGCCCCCGCCTGCTGTCGCAGTAATAACCAAGCAAACAAACAAAGAAACCATATACCAGTTATGTTCCTGAGCTACGAGAAGTTTAGAGCATCTAAACTGTTGTGAATTCCTGCTAAAGAGGAGGCCCTGTGGGATCTGAGCTGATGAACTTTCCTGAGTGCTCAGCTAGTGTGGCACCGGAACCTGGCACTGCACTTGGAGAGGACGCTAAGCCCACGTGTCATCCTCAGCCAACACAAAACAGCGCACGGGTCCTCTTTGTCAATCACCAATGCCTTGCAAGGCTCCTGGCTGCAGATAAACAGGGGCAAGGGCTGAGGACAGACAGAAGCCACTGGGTTTGGGAGCCCCTGTGCCCATCAGACATGCCCCTTGGTGGTTTCGGCAAAGATCTCCAGTGTTTTGTTCTTTCATAGATACACACTTGTTCACACCTGGCAATGTACCTCATTGGTTAACAGAGCCGTGGCCCCGGCAGGGAAAGCAAAGCCAGCCCAGCAAACCCTCTGTCTACCCTACATGGTACTTCAGCCTTCAGTGGCTAACTTTCCTCCTTGTTCCCCACAGAGCTGGCCAGGACTGCATGCCTTTCGGAAGTGGCATGCTGGGTTAGTGAGAGTGCTGAGTGAGCCAACTCCCACTCCGCCCGCTACAGCACAGAAGGATGCCTACCCACGCACAAAGTCCTCCGGGATTCCAGCAAGGATGCAAATGCTGTGGGTAGCAGGAAGGGCTAATGAACAGGCCGCAGCCCCCTTCAGAGCAGCCAAACATTCCACAGGAGTTGGTGCCAGCTCACCCCGCCTGGGGCCAGGGACAGCAGCATGGGGGAGAGGACACCAGCAGTCCCTGCAGCCTCAGCTCTGGGATCTTCTCACTGGTCCTGGACCTTGGCCCTTTTGGCTTTCAGGGACAGGTGCTGCAAGAGAAGAGAAGACACTATAGTTGGGGTTGATTAGATAAACCAGACTGCTACATGATCCCCATACAAATGACCACATCAAATCTTCCATCTGGTCCACACCTTCCCGGTAAATGCTGTGCTGCTCATGAAGTAGCCTGGAAGGAAAAAGCCCAAGTGACCAATGAAGAAGCAGACCTTAAGTCAGCTGCCAGCAACCTGAGGCCCAAGCCACTGTGGCTGAGCCTGGTTGTACAGCGCTCTGCGGAAGCTGTCAAGGAAAGGTTTTCTTTTTGAGACACGGCTCTCTCCCTCTGCCCCAGCCTACAGGACAGCACTACAACCAGACACCTGGGCTTAGGCTGGAAGTGACCTCAAATCTCCATGAAGTTCCTGACAACAGTCAAGAAAAGGTATCCACTCTTTAGGAAAAAGGAAGTCCATTTACCAAGCATCTCAACATACCAGGTACCCACATGCCAGATACCCATGCTCAAGGATGGAGATAAAGACACAGCCCCTGCCACATGAAGGGTACAAGCTTGCTGGGAAGACAGATAGAAAGCACATCTCCTAGTGACACTTTTGTTTTTCCAGAAATGTCACTTTCAACCATTATGAATAACATGAAGTACAACATTACAATCATAGGCATCAGATGACAGGATTGGAAGATGAAAGTATTTTTTACATTGCAAGGTAAAGCCAAAAGTGGCACAAATCCTTAAATATGCCTTTGAGGCAATGTGTGCCTATAAGCTTTTAATAAAAGACCTCCCTCCACTCATCAACTGGGATACACCCGACAGCTCATTACTAATCATCAATAACCAAGAGATCCCGAGCCGTGCCACCTAACACACAGTGAGAGCCCCACACGAGAATGCCCACCCCAACCCCTCCGCTCCGGGGCCAGTGTGCTCATTTCTTAGCACATCCATACGGGCTCACAACATCAAGCTGCATCGCCCCCAGAAAGAACTGCAGGCCCTGGAGGATGTGAACAAAGACACAATGCACCATCCAGGATGACGTGAGAGACAAGAGTGAATGGGACCCAGGTCTAAATGAGCTACAAGAACTCAGACTTCCTCTCTGCTTACACCTGAGGAAGGACCACTACCGGCTCTTGCAAAGGCCAAGTTAAAAGGGTTTTCCCTAATAATGAAGATATCTCTGAGAATAAGGAAAAATAATTTAAAAGCCAGAAGACAAATCTCTGAATAGGTCACCCTCTTCTTCCCTGTCTAGCTGTAGGTCTTGCTAAATTTCTCTGCATTCTCTCCTCTCTGCATGTCACCTGGTATGACCCACACAGCTAATGTTAGATAACCACGGCCTTAGCTTGGGGATGGGAGATGACGCCATTGTGCCTGTGGGGCCATTTTTGGTGCTTGTTTCTGGGAAGAATGTTGAATATAAACAGAGCTGACTCTGAACCATTTCAGGCCTCTACACAGAGTCAGAGCGACATTCCAAAAAATAGCGGTGATGGAAAGTCTCCAAAGGTGCCAGGAACAGAGCGGCGAATGATCTGCGGGCTGTGGATGGTTGTGAGGTGCTGCACTGCATTCAACAAAGGAACATCTACCATACATGGGCAGGCCCTGCAGATCTGGAGGTTCTTTGAGAAATTAATCTGCTTTGGACAAGTTAATAGAAGTGCCCTTAGACTATACAGCAAAGAAACAACACAAGTTTCTCTGTGGTTTTAGGACCATGGCCATACAAGGAGGTTGTTGCACAAGGTGATTTCTTTCTTTCTTTTTTTTTTTAAGATGGAGTCTCGCTCTGTTGTCCAGGCTGGAGTGCAATGGCGTAACCTCACCTCACTGCAGCCTCTACCTCCTGGGTTCAAGTGATTCTCCAGCATCGGCCTCCTGAATGGCTGGGATTAAAGGCACATACCACCACACCTGGATAATTTTTATATTTTTATTAGAGACGGGGTTTCACCATGTTGGGCAGGCTGGTTTCGAACTCTTAGCGTTAGGTGATCTGCCCATCTTGGTCTCCCAAAGTGTTGGGATTACAGGCGTGAGCCATCGCACCTGGCTGCACCAGGTGATTTCTAAAGGTCCCAGCCTCTCTAAAACTACTCTGATGACAGTGGAGGGGATGAAAAAAAAAAAAAAAAAAAAGTGATTTGGAAAGAAGAGACAAACGCAGAAATTTGGTCTTGTCATTTTCTTCAAACTCCTGAATCTATCTGCTCTTTAACTTTGTGGGTTTGACCTAAAGAAACTGGAATTTTGAGCTGAGAAGGGAAAATGACTCAGCTTCTAGGCTAATTCTGTGTCCAAGAGTCTAAATGAATCCAAGACAATTTCAGGCTCATCCTTCTCTGGGTGTTTGCATCTTCCTACTTCAACGAGCACTTTGACCGCTGCACCGTTCCTCTTCCAACCTCTATTTACTGTTCTGATCCCTTCTCTTGGACTCCCAAAGGTCTGCTGCTTTCCACTTGAGAGGTTTTGAAGGAAAAGACTTTCTTTCACCACAGGGTTATTCTTATCAACCTAATTCAGCAAAGACAACACACTCTGCATTTTTATCCGTCCTTGCAGGCTGATCTTTCTAGCTGAAATATCTGAATTGGGATGTGTGAAGAACTATAAAGGTGTGAAATGGTTTTTGTTTGTTTAGATAAAAATTAAATATTATAAAATTTTGAAAGGGTAATTTCCTTTGACTTTGGTGGGGCAGGAGAGATGAGGAGATTTTTCCATTTACAGGGTCACAAATTCAAATGTCTCCAAGAGTTGAGCAGGCAAGTAAGCAAGTGACGTGGGACTATGGCAGCTGGCAATGTCACTGACAGCAGGCAGCCATCCCTAAGCCTCTGTGATGCCACCACATAGGAACTCAGGCCTAGTGCTACCAGACTAAACATGTCTTTCAAGACAAACCAGAAATTCATGTTTAATATGAAATCTCCCAATTTTTAAATGTGGCAATCAATTCAAGTATTACTTTGAAAACACTGTGTAATCCAATTCTGGCCCTAATGGAGAAAAAGGTTTCAGACTTTCCCTTCTGCTGTAAACTTGGGCAGAATATGTAATGCAAGTGTTTTCAGGCCACAAACAGCACAGAGCTATAATCCGTTTTTAAAAAGGAGCTGGTTATAGTGGCTCACACCTGTAATCCCAGCAATTTGGGACACCAAGGCAGGCAGATCACCTGAGGTCAGGAGTTCGAGATCAGCCTGGCCAACATGGCGAAACCCCGTCTCTACTAAAAATACAAAAATTAGCCGGGCATGGTGGCACACCTCTGTAATCCCAGCTACTAGGAAGGCTGAGGCAGGACAATTGCTTGAATGGGGGGGGTGGGGGGGTGGGGGTTGCAGTGAGTGGAGATCGTGCCACTGCACTCCAGCCAGGGTGACAGAGCAAGACTGTCTCAAAAGTAAATAAATAAAAATAAAAAGGGAACTAGTGGGCATGGTGGCTCACACCTGTAATCCCAGAAATTTGGGAAACCAAGGTAGGAGGACCACTTGAACCCAGGTATTTGAGACCAGCCTGGGCAACATAGTGAAACCCCATCACTAAAAAAATTTTTTTAATTAGCTCAGGTCAGGCCCACTGGCTCATGCCTGTAATTTCGGCACTTTGGGAGGCTGAGATGAGTGGATCACTTGAGGCCGGGAGTTTGAAACCAGCCTGGTCAACATGGTAAAACTGACTCTACTAAAAATACAAAAAAAAAAAAAAAAAAAGGAGTCAGGCATGGTGGCACATGCCTGTAATCCCAACTACATGGGAGGCTGAGGCAGAAGAATCACTTGAATCTGGGAAGTGGAGGTTGCGGTAAGCCAAGATCATGCCACTGCACTGAGGCTCTCTCAAAAAAAAAAAGAAAAAAAAGAAAAGAAAAGTAAATTAGCTGGGCATTGTGGCACTTGCCTGTAGTTCTAGCTACTCAGGAGGCTGAGGCCTGAGGATTACCTGAGCCCAGGAGGTCGAGGCTACAGTGAGCCATGATAACGCCACTGCATTCTAGCCTGTGTAACAGAATGAGACCCTGTCTCAAAAAAAGAAAGAAAAAGAAAAAAAGGAAAATAAGGTAAGCTCCAAATTCATCTTGAGTCTCTAAGCCTTAGCACAGGGAGGAAAATCCTAAACAGAGAACAATAATATGGCTGAACAGAGGAATCAGAGATGAGACTATACGGAGGCTGTGACAGCTGGAACTTACAGGACAGGGCATCAAAAAGGAGAAGCTCCAGAAATCGACATAGGGCTACCCTTACGTCTTTGGCTATGCTTACATCTTACATCTAAGCTACATATATACAGGCCAAGATTTGATAAAGCAGAGAATTCTAGCAGAAAATAGTTACTGCAGAGTTATAAGCTGAGATGGAGGTTCCAGAGGTCTGCACAATGCTAGAGGCACCGAAGTTCAGAATGCAAAGACTCCGCTGAGTATCCTGGCCATTCGGCTGAGACATCAGTCTTAGGCATACAGCTACTCTAGACCTGCCCTGTTAAAGCCTAAAATCAATGCTCAGCAGAATCAAACTGATGTGCCAGTAAATTAACTGACTACCAGGAAAAAACTCAACATTCTACAAGAAAAACAAACAAACAAAATTCAGACTGTCCACAACATAGCATCTCTAACATCCAGTCAGATGTTAGAGATTTTGTATTGTCTAGTAATTTACAACAAAAAATTACTAGACAATACAAGCAGGACAATGTGACCCATAACACGGAGGAAAAATAGCCAGAAGACAACACAGACCAGAAATGAGAGAGATGCTGAATTCTATAGGTAAGCCCTTTAAAACGGCTATTACAATACCTTCAAAGATCTAAAGAAAAGGATAGACATAGTAAGTGAACACATGAAGACTCTAAATAAGGAAACAAACTGAAGAAGAAATGAAAATGCTAGAATGGAAAAATATCTGAAATGAAATTTTTCTGTTGGGTTTAACGGGAGATTGGCCACTGAAGACAGGTCAAGAGAAACTATCCAAACTGAGGCACAGGGGAAAAAAAATTAGAGCCTCTGTCCCACATGCGGGACAACATCAGGTGCTTTAACACATACGTAAGTGGCATTCCAGAAAGAGCAGAGAGAAAATAGTAGAGCAGAAAAAAATATTTTAAAGAGTAACAATCCCAAACTTCCCAAATATGATTTTTAAAAATCAGCCCAATGATCCAATAAGCCAGTGAACTCCAAGTGGGATAAACACAAAGAAAAGGAAACCATAGGTCAAACTGATGAAACTCAAAGACAAAGAAAAAAGACACATTATTAATACATACAGAGGAACAACCATGAAAAGGACTCCTGGCTTTTCTCTGGAACAATTCAAACCAGATCTCAATGGAATGAACTCTTTAAAGCGTTAAAAAGAAAAAGCAAACAAAAGATTTCACTCTAGAGCTCTACACAGCAAAAGTGTTTTCCAAAAACGAAGATGAAATAAAAATATTTTCAAATAAATGAATGCTGACAGAATATTTCATTAGTAGACATGCAGTAAAAGATTTATCAAAGGGTGTTCTTCAGGCTAAAGAGAAGACAGAAACTTGGATCTACACAAAGGTATGAAGAATGATAGATATGTGGGTAACATAAAACACCTTTATTCTTGTTTCTTAATATCTTAAAAAGACAATGTTTAAAACAAAAACCATAGCAATGTATCATGGAGTTTAAACGCATGTAGAAATAAAATTTATGACAACAATCCGAGCACTTTGGGAGGCCAAGGCAGGTGGATCACTTGAGCCCAAGAGTTTCAGACCAGCCTGGCCAACATGGCAAAACCCCATCTCTACAAAAAATAAGAAAATAGCAGGAGTGGTGGCATGCACCTGTGGTCCCAGCTACTCAAGAGGCTGAGGCAGGAGGACTGCTTGAGCCCAGGAGGCAGAGGCTGCAGGGAGCCCTGATTGTGCCACTGTACTCCAGCCTGGGCAACAGAGCAAGACTCTGTCTCAAAAAGCAAACAAATAAAATACATGACATCAAGAGCTCAAAGAATGAGATGGAGAAAATGAAATATACTGTTGTAGTTTTCTTATAAGCTAAGTAGCATAATATTACTAATTCAAGATAGACTGTGATGAGTTAAGAATGCATATTATAATCTTAGAGAAATCACACAAAAATAAACCAACAGGTATAAAAAGCCATTACAAGAGGTAAAATAAGACACTTTAAAAATATTTCATTAATTCAAAAGCAGCAGTAAAAATGAGGAACAGGGGAACAAAAACTACATTGGACAAGTAAGAAACAAATACCAAAGGTAGTGGAGTGAAATCTAACCATATTAATAATTACCATAAATAACTGCACAAAACACTTCAATCAAACTCAGTGTGGAACAAACAGAATGGGTCTATGGGCTGAATTGAACCAGAAGTTTGTAAACTCTCATTTACCTCCCAGCCTTCCAAATATAACCACCTCCCAATTAAAAATCGTGTTATAGGCTGGGCACAGTGCCTCACACCTGTAGTCCCACCACTTTGGGAAGCTGAGGTGGGCAGATTGCTTGAGCTCAGGTGTTCACGACCAGCCTGGGCAACATGGTGAAACCCTGCCTCTACAAAAAAAAATTAGCCGGACGTGGTGGTGTGCACCTGTAGTCCCAGCCATTTGAGAGGCTGAGGTGGGAGGATCGCTTCAGCCCAGGAGGTAAAGGTTGCAGTGAGCCAGGATCGTGCCACTGCACTCCAGCCTGGGTGACAGAGCAAGACCCTATCTTTAAAAAAACAAAAAATCATGTTAGAAGAATGTATGGCCTTCTAAATTTTTACAAGGAATAAAAACCATTTTTTGCAAAAATAAAGGAGCAAATAAAACTATAGATCTGTCCTAAAATGCTTACTCCCTGCTCGTCTTGCACATGGGCTTGTCCAAAGGGTAGCAACAGGAATAGCTGCATCGCCCATCAGTGTGTTTAAAGCAGCTGGGGCGTAAGCTTGCACACTCATTTATGGTCTTTGTGAGGCAACACTCATCAGAGATTATCTGTGCCACTCCTTGTGAACATGGATCCAAAGTGTGATGTGATTTCTTTAGAAATAGTTTGGAAGAGCGAAAGGAGAGAGGTGCTGAAAACACCTTTTTTCTTTTTCTTATGAGGTTAGGGGGATTTTTATTTTTAATTGCGCTTCACTATGAATTAAACACTAGAGTGCTTTCCCAGAATGTTTTGGGGATATGGTAATGGACTTTCCACCCTATGCACCACTAGGGGGAACACACTTAGGGCATTAAATTGGAGGGAAAAAGTACATTTAAAAACATGAAGATGCTGCTAACAGGTGGCTGGGGCTTGGCCTCTGTCCATTCCTACCGTTCCTTGTTGATAAAAGTGTGGAGCCAGCTCCAACAGCCAGGCCGATTCAATGGCAGTCACATCTCTCATGTAATACTTGGAGGTCTGTATAACTTCATTATAGATAACCCTGAAATAAGAAAGAAACATGAGCTAATTTCCCCCTCTTAGGATGATAGTCAAGAGCCACAGTTACACACTGTTTCCTTTGACTTTTAGCAGGTTCTACTCTATGTGCCAGACACTGTGCTAAACACATGCATTTATGTTGCTCACCAAAGCCTCATGACCTATGTGCTGGGTAATGGCGTGCTCATTTCTCAGATGAGACTCTAAGTCCTAACTGACTTCTGGGACATCTCAGATATCCTCAAAGGACCTTTCTGGATCCTTCATCTGCATTTACAGAACTCTGAACTGACACTAATGATTTTATTAGAAAATACAGAAACAGAGGCAAAGGTTTGCCTGATTCTGAAAGGGGCTGGGAACTGACTGGAAACAGACAAAAGAATTTTCTAAAATGATAAAAATATTTCATAACTTATTTGGGTGCAGGTTACATGGGTATATACATTTGTCAAAACTAATCTTGCACTGTAAATAAATTATACCTTTATTTAAGGAGAAAAATGTTTCTGAGGCTCAGTTAATAGACAAAGAGCCAAGACCATAGTAACAAGTCTGCAGGTTTTAGGTGTGCATATTAGTAGATCTTAGTTTCTGAGTCATCCAAAGTGCTGATTCAGGGCTTCCCAAGTAACTATAAACACACCAGCCACACTGTGGTTGCCCACCCCTCAAAAACCAGTAAATCCATCTCAGCTGATGAAAGGAAACAGGAGGGCCCCCTGCAAAGAGGCTGTGAAGGGGGAGCACTGTCTTTGCCACCTGAGTGGTACGGAGCTGCTTCAGGCTGGCTCTATTTCCCCAAGCTTTCTTTGCCCTTCAGAGCTCCTTAGGAATGAAGCAAAAATAAGAAAAGCCTTTCTCTTTTAAGCAACTCCCAAATTTAACCACCCAAAAGTCAGCAAAAAAAGAATCTAAAACTGAGGTTTTGCATCTGTCTTGATTTAAAAAATAATTTTTTTAAAGACAGGGTCTCACTCTGTCACCCAGGCTGGAGTGCAGTGGTGCAATCATGGCTCACTGAAGCCTCAACTCCTGGGCTTAAGGCATCCTCCTGTCTCAGTCTCCTGAATAGCTAAGACTACAGGGATGTGCCACAAGGCATGGTTATTATTATTATTATTTTTTTTTTTTCTTTTTTTTTGAGTTGAGGGCTCACTATGGTGCCCAGGCTGGTCTTGAACTCCTGACCTCAAGCAACCCTCTGGCCTCAGCCTCCCAAAGTGCTAAGATTAGAGGCATGGGCACTCTTCAAATTATCCTGCACTCATGAGTATGCATACCCTGGCCACATTTGTATGGTCATTTGGTAACATTTCTAAACCCGGAACTAACCAAGGTGCTCTCTACCTAAGAAACTTCTAGGTCTGCACTGGTTCCAGGATAAATCTGATTCCTTGGTCTAGAGAAATAGAACTCAAACTTTACTGCCCAACAGCAACATCTGGAGAGCTTGTTAAAGTGGAATCCTGGGCCCTAGTCCAGTTTCTGATTGAGTGGGGCTGGACATAGCCTGAGAATCTGCATTTCGTACAAGTTTTCAGGTGATACTGATGCTGGGCTGCAGGCCACACTTTGAAAGCCGCAGGTCTAGGGTACAAAGTGTTTCACCACAGACCTTTTTGCCTTCAAATCTACCACTATCTTCTCTCCCTTTCTTCACACACGCCCCACCCTTCTTCCCAAGGCTTTTCCATCTTCCGGCTGGAGAAGGGCAAATTGTTGTTGTCTTTAAAATTTCCTATCTGGGCCGGACACAGTGGCTCACGCCTGTAATCCCGGCACTTTGGGAGGCCAAAGCAGGTGGATCACCTGAGGTCAGGAGTTCGAGACCAGCCTTGCCAACATGGCGAAACCCCACCTCTACTAAAAAATTAAAAAATTAGCCAGGCGTGGTGGCACACACCTATATTCCCAATTATTTGGGAAACTGAGGCAGGAGAATCACTTGAATCCTGGAGGCGGAGGTTGAAATGTGCCAAGATCGTACTCCAGCCTGGGCTACAGAGTGAGACTCCAGCTCAAAAAAAAAAAAAAAAAAAAAATCCAATCCATGGTTGATCAGTACTTTTAATCATACTTTTTATTGGTAAAATACAATATAAATGAATTACTAAAAAATTGAAATTGTAAACAAGAAAAATATAAGCCCCCAATTTTTATTAAATTGGATAAACATAACCACCAAAATGCTATAAAGATGTCTAAAGGCCTATTCTCAAATTCTGTGCTTACCTCTTTCTTCTCAGGCAGTGTTATGGAGCAGTATCATTTCATGAGCTACCCATACCAATCATTCCCCATTTCCCAAACACATCAGGCTCCTTCATGTCCCCTGGCTCTGCCCCTGCTACCTCTCCACCTGGAATGCCCTTCGGGTCCTTTCTGCCTGAACACTCTTGTTTCCTAGGTTCAGAATGAATGTTATCTCCTCCATGAAGCCTGCCCTCATCTCATTCGTACATGATGTGCCAAGCCCAGCACTTCATCCAGGCCACTAGTGAAGCCCTTCCCCTAAGGTAGTAGACTCTGTCTCTATGTCAAAACTGTGGGCTGGGGCTGGGCACGGTGGCTCCCGCCTATAATCCCAGCACTTTGAGAAGCCAAGGCGAGTGGATCACCTGAGGTCAGGAGTTGAAGACCAGCCTGGTCAAACATAGTGAAACCCCATCTCTACTAAAAATACAAAAATTAAGGCCGGGCGCGGTGGCTCACGCTTGTAATCCCAGCACTTTGGGAGGCCGAGGCGGGTGGATCGCAAGGTCAAGAGATCGAGATCATCCTGGTCAACATGGTGAAACCCCGTCTCTACTAAAAATACGAAAATTAGCTGGGCATGGTGGCGCACGCCTGTAGTCCCAGCTACTCGGGAGGCTGAGGCAGGAGAATTGCTTGAACCCAGGAGGCGGAGGTTGCGGTGAGCCGAGATCGCGCCATTGCACTCCAGCCTGGGTAACAAGAGCGA
>NW_016107333.1:2821416-2841213 GCF_001604975.1 Cebus imitator
CTCAGATGGCTGAGGCAGGAGAATCACTTGAACCTAGGGGGCAGATGTTGCAGTGATCCAAGATAGCACCACTGCACTCCAGCCTGAGTGACACAGCGAAACTCTGTCTCAGAAAAAAAAAAGAACTGTGGGCTGGGATCCCAACTCATCTCTGCATAGCTATGCCTCGTGCAGGGCTGAGCATCCAG
This sequence comes from Cebus imitator, assembly GCF_001604975.1. Taxonomy (NCBI): domain Eukaryota; kingdom Metazoa; phylum Chordata; class Mammalia; order Primates; family Cebidae; genus Cebus; species Cebus imitator. The sequence continues at coordinate 2,821,605 of NW_016107333.1, forward strand.
TCAGTGGGTGAAAATGAACGTCTGCTGAATAAATTTTCAAAACACTATTTGCTTAAGGAGATCTCTGCCAGAGCAGAAGTTTGTGGGGTTTTTTTTTTTTTTTTTTTTCCATATGGAGCCTCCCTGTCTCCCAGGCTGGAGTGCAGTGGTGTGATCTCAGCTCACTGCAACCTCCAGCTCCCAGGTTCAAGCGATTCTCCTATCTCAGACTCCCGAGTAGCTGGGGTCACAGGCGTGCCCCACCATGCCTGGCTAATTTTTGTATTTTTAGTAGAGAGGAGGTTTCACAATGTTGGCCAGGTTGGTCTTGAATTCCTGACCTCAGATGATCTGCCTGCCTCGGCCTCCCAAAGTGCTGGAATTACAGGAATGAGCCACACTGGGCCCAGGGCAGAAATTCTAGGGACAATGTCAAGAAACCCTTACAGGAAAGAAACAAGAACGTGGCCTTGCTCAGAGCAGGCACCAGCTAAGCAGCAGGATGCACTTACCAGCGAGGCGGCTTCTCTGCATAGAGGACTGACGCAGGGTGTATGTGCAGCTCGTGGTCATCACGGATGGTCCTTGCAACATAGAAGAATTTTGTCTGAAGCATGCTTTAAATACATACAGCAAGACTTGCCCACAGACTTTTAATATTACCAAAGAAACATGCAGACTGAACTTGTCACAAGCAAAACAACTATCTCCATCTTCTCTTGCAATCTTTCTTCATCCCTCCCCTGTTGCAACCCCAGAAATCAAGTATAAATCATGTGAAAAAGCAAAGAGGAGAAAAGCAACATGTGGACACTCAGAAAAAACATTTAGAAACAAAATGCTCTGCCTATGTTTACATTCATCTTCTGCAGGTGCTTGATGGAAATAATACATGTGATTCATTCTATAAGCTTATCTATTAAGCAAAGTTAAATACTAAGGATAATGACTACAGGAGGACGCAATGATAGTGAAAAAAGAAAGCTCAGTACTGGACTACTAATTTCTCTGAAATAGTTCTTCCAATTCCAACTCAGTAGAATGGTCTGTTTCTTGTGGGAAGTGCCTCAAGTGCTGTGACAGAGCGCCTCGTCAACACTGTAATAAAGCCAGTGTCCCGGGGTCCTGGCTGGCCTGCCAGGTGGTGGTGAGCTGATCAACACTACATGTTGTCTCAAAGGAATGACCAGCCTGGAATCTCTTATGTTGCCCACCCACATTGCAGACACTGATAAAAGAATTTTCAAAACACCAGTCGAAACTGCTAACTCTCCAGGAGAGTGGGGGGGGCAATGAAGATGACAAGCTGCAACACTCCCTGCAGAAGATCTCGGGCCACTGTGGGGGTCACCTCCACATGGACGAATTGTCTCAAATACAGACAACTCAGGGTGGGAGGGGAGCTCAAACAATGGGCAACTGAATCATGATACTGACAGGCTACAACATGCCTGGAGTAACAAAGAAAACATGTAACTCCATGCCCGGAGTAACAAAGAGATCAGTGTAAAGTGCTATCCTGTGGTTCAAACAGCCGGCTACTAGGATACTAGATGGAGCAGATCTGGCTGCCAAAATTAAAAAAGGCTCAGTGCAATTCTGGACTCATTAACAGGAACCCAGGACAGGAAATATCTTGGCTGATCTCAAGAAAACAGGGAGGTAATGTTTTCTGAGGGAAAAAAAAATTAATGACAAAATAATACATGGAAAGAAGAGCTGGGGAGAAATTCTTTGAATTGTTCTCTTATTAAAGAAGAAAATGATGATAAGTACACTTTAAACAGGCTACAGTAAGGTTATGAAACTAAAATGAGCCAAAGGACAGAAAAGACAGACTAAAAGTAACAATTCAAAGCACTGGAATGATTCATCTGGAGAAAGGAAAGCTAAGCTATGCTTAGCTTTCACTGCATTTGAATATACTGAAGACCATTAGGAAGGCATCAACATCAGTGACTTCCTATGCCTAGAAAATGGAACTGAAAGAATCAGGTTCTGTAGCAGGAGGCACATCTAGAACATGAGAAACACCTGGCTACCTCCAAAGACACCAGCCGTGGCCACACTGCACCAGGGTGGGTGAGGACTTCAGTCTTGCACATCTCTAAAGACATCATAAGCTAGCCAACTGTAAAAGTAACTTCTCTGGGAAAGATTATTTTTAATGGTTTCTTCAAGTCATATTATTCTATCATTAGAACTGAAATATTACCAGCCTAAAGACTGTCTGCATCCTGAAACATACGTTACAACATATAGATGAACTGAATATACGAGAATCATTTTCAGAAAGTCAAGATATTTTGCTTAAAGCTATATCACTAACCTCAACCCTGTTTTGGAAGGAAGCGTGATAGAAATTAAAAATAATTATTTAATTACTATCTCTGCACAGTTTTCTGTGAGGTTTGGGTCATTTGTAAGATTGTTCCTTTAACAAATGACTTCACCAAGTATTGTGTTACCTATAAGCTCCAGTAGAATGAAACCTCGCGGCATTGGCGAAGAAGCCCGAGACAATGCACCTCAGGACGGGATCCGGATCACCTATACAGGCAGCAAACAGGGTGGATGAGACCCTTCCTTGCCTGCCCTATGCTCCGTGTGCTCGAGCCTGTGCTGGAAGGCACAGGATCCAGTCCCAGCACCACCCCAGGCTGCTTCAAGCCACCTGGAAACCCTCTCCTGAATTGGCTCCAGCCCTACCCTTCCCGATGCTGGATGCCTGCCCAGGCACCATCTAAGGAGGTCCCACTATTAGATAATGTCCATAGGATATATTCCGAATTGTTATGCAAAAGGCTAATGTTATTTTTATGGCTGGTGACATATCACATCTCATCATTTTTAAGACTCGCTCTTTTTCTAGCTTTAATTCACTGAAATTAGGATAGCATTTTACAATTATAATTGGCAGCATTTTTTTCCTTGGTGATACTAAAATAATGATGTTTCTTACACATGATGGTATCTTAGATCCAATGGAATATAGCATGTTGGCAAGTAAGTTCCCTAACGGTGGTACTATTTCCAAAGCCATCAACAATATGGCAGTTTCACTGCATTCTTACTAGCAATGCAATGTTTTGGTAAAAGGGTTGTCGTCTTTTATATTACATTTATTTGATTACTATCTGCATGTTTCTTCTTTCGTGAATTTTTTGTTCTAATCCTTAGACCATTTTATCAACCTGAAAACTGTTTTTTCCTAAACATATCAAATAAAATCATTCTATAATAAAGTTTTTAATCTTCATGCATGTCATGATGGCTTAAAGTACCTTTGACTCATTGCTTTCTATTTTTTTAAGACTTAGATGTTTTAAATTTGCATGTAATTTAGTCTCCATGATTTTCTGTATTGTTCTTAAGCACTGAGCTGATAAATATCAAATCTACATGTCTAACTATGATCTAATGCGAGACTCAGTCTGTTCTCTCCTATTGTTCATAAGAAATTTCCATGTAAAATGTGTCCTCTAATCAGGGGTAATCTCTCTTCCAAAGGGGTGAAAACTGGTTCTTGGAGGCAGGGGTAGGTGAACATCTTAGACACTACAATGGTTTATAACCCTCCGAAGCTCAACCCTACCTTACAAAATCTTACTCCTTACTATTTAATTTCTCAGGGTAGGGAGAATTTAAATTTAATGTAACTTTTCTCCTGAGCAGGGGTTTGATACTGAAAAACAGGTAAAGAACACCAGTTGCAGAAGTAAGGCTGTCTTCTCCCTGCTCAGGGGTAATAGGCGCTCGATCAGCTGCTCTCAAACTGGGTGCTCCTTGTAAGCTTCCTGTTTCTGTCAATGACTCCAACATGGCCCAGTGGCCCAGGTTTCAACTCTTCCCTCTCTTGTGAGGGTATTCACCCATCGAACATTCTCTGAGCATCTTATATACTCCTCACTCCAAGCACTTGTCTCCAATCCTCCCTCCCTAGAGTGCTCTTTGCCACTATTTTTTTTTTTTTTTTTGAGATGGATGTCACCCAAGCTGGAGCGCAGTGGTGCGATCTCGCCTCACTGTAACCTCTGCCTCCCAGATTCAAGAGATTCTCCTGCCTCAGCCTCCTGAGTAGCTGGGATTACAGGTGCCCACCACCATGACCAGCTAATTCCTTTTTTTAATTTTTAGTACAGATGGAGTTTCACCATATTGGCCAGGCTGGTCTCAAACTCCTGACCTTGTGATCTGCCTGCCTCGCCCTCCCAAAGTGCTGGGATTACAGGTGTGAGCCAACGGGGCCAGCCGCCACCATTTTCTAATTCAACGAGACCCCAAAGCTTGACTGGACTCCCACCGCCCCTAAAGGAAGCTGCAAGACTTCCCAGGCCAGCCTCCTCCGGATTCCTTCCTCCTGGCATTTCTTCCACATTTGCCAGCACATCTTCTACAATTACTGAAGTATCTACTACTTTAACTTCTAAGAGGACTGATAATCTGGTATTGTAGGATTTTGTCTATCTGTATGAATCTCTCCCTTAATGCACTGTTCTCTTAAAATAAAACCTAAGACTTTGTCATTGTTTAATCACTTGCTCTTAGTATAAAGACAAAATAAGACTGATAGGGAATTGCCTAGACTCAAGCTCTGACTCCACCATATCCTCGCTGTGTAACTTTAGCCAGTTACATTTTACCTCTTAGCCATACTTTTCTCATCTAGAAGACGGGGGAAAACAGCACATATTTCACAGCGCTGTTATGAGCATTAAATTAATAAGCACATGGAACACTCAGAGTGCTGCCTGGCCACTTATAAGCACTCAGGAAATGTTAACAAGTACTAATGGTGCTGAGGATGTGGCTGAATACCTGGCACCCAGTAGGCTTTCAACCCGACTGCTGAGGCGGGTATGCCACTTCCTTAAAGCACAGACTTCTGAGCCACACAGATCTGGCTCTGCTCCTTACCAGCTGTGTTGTCCTGAATTTAATCAAACTTCTCCCTAGACCTTATGACTAATTGTAAAATGAGAATATTACTAACACCTCAAGGAGTGGGAGACTGAGCAAGAGAACATTTGGAGAACCCCTGCCACAGGGTAACCTATCATGTCCCTGATTAATAGCAGTCACTGTCACTGCCAGAGGCCAGACTATGTCTTACATACTACTTTTCTTTTTCTTACCCTTAGTGACTGTCTAGGCGAAACACCCAGCACTTGCTTTAATAATACATGTCTTTGAAAATAAAATTCAATTTTTATGTAATAGCTACAAATATCATCGAACAAAAAGTAGTTTTTCTTGCAAAGCCTGCATGGGAAAATCAATTACATGATGTGCAATAACACTGATGTGGCTGTTAATGATTCTTAAGTATTGTCATGGGCTATGAAGTTCCTTCAGTAAGAATACCCATCAGAAAGAAAAAGGGACCTCCTTGGAAAAAATATGCAACTTGACCTTCAGCTTTTCATAGATGCAGGCAACTCAAAATATAAAACCCAGTGCTGGTACAGAGCACACCATGCTGCCTCGCACCAGACCAGCATGAGAACTTTAGGAGGACAACTCAACAGAATGAAGTAAGGGAAGTCACCAGCTGAGGCAGTTTCTTCTCACCTTCACTGGACTTCTTGGGCACTTGAAACTTGACAAGAAGCTTTTTCAATTGTTCTCTTACAGTCGCAGCTCTGACAAGACCCTTGTAATTCAGGAAATGTTCCTGACACCATTGAGAGTTCTTATTGTGCTACCGAACAACCCAGAGAGAGGGAGTTAGAAAAACAGACATGTTCTTGACTCATGCTATATTGTAGAGATCATTCTTTTCTCCTCCCCCATGTGCTGTTCAATGGCATAAGACCTAAAGATTGGAGCTGGCCCTTTTTTATCCCACCTCTCAAAACAGATGTTAACAACCTTGCACACATCTGATTGCTCTTCAACCCCACTCTGCACTAAAGGGCAAATGAGAACTTAATGACAAGCAGAGATGTTTTCAATTTTAAATACCTTCATGTGGTTGAACTATCAGAATCACTTCCCTGTATGGTTCTTTGTAAATCAACTTTTCTTCTGTGGCATGCTTGAATTTGTCACTTTATGATACTACAGGCCAACAAAATAACACTTGCCAATGTAGAAAAAATTTACAAATTACTATTATTTGTCCCCAAAGTATGATTTTTCTATCAACAGTATTTAATTTTTCTACATTCATAGGTATGATCATTCTGTCTTAGAGTAAATTACTGCTGTGGAAATATACCTCTGAAATTATATTGTAAGTTAGGAAGGAAAGTGCTTTAAATAAGAAAATGTAATTAACAGAAGATATTCCAAGAAGGCAACTGTAAAATAATACAATGCGCCCACTTTCCACTGGTAAAGAAAGCTTCAGCTTGGAGATGATATATTGTGCCTGTATAAATGAATTTTATCTGATTTAAACCATAAGTCTCAATAAGAGGTGAATTTCTTTTTTCTGAACACTTTTCACCAACTGAATAATCTTCCTCAAATCACTGGTAAACAAAATTTTAGCATTTCTTCACTTCTAAAAGAGTATTTAAGAAATGAATGTTACAAATCTGAAATATTATACCCTTTCTTTTATGTAAGGTTTCTTTTTTCATCATTTCCATCACCTTTAGATCTCGTTTATTAACAATTTTTCATGAGAACTTTAAGCTGTATTATTTGCTCTCAGTTTTATAGAACATTAACAATGAAAATTAACATTACCTACAGCTAAATATGTGTGGGATACGTGAATATGCACAGATCACAACTAAATGTCTTCTCATGGCAGCTGGGACAGCTTTGAAGATTCAACCTAGGACTTCAAGTTGCTCTCAGCCTCATTTACCTGGCAGAAAATATAACAGAACTTCCTATTCAAATGTTGCCTTTCTGTCTACTACATGGTGGATGTGAGAAGACGTGAAGCTGGGCACTGGCCCGCCGCTAGTGTACCGTATCTCCAAGCAAGGGAAAGCAATGAATGATTCCTGTCTTCTCAGCAATACGGCACCACAAACTCAGCAGAAAGCCCGACCTACCAGTTAGAAGTACTGGCAATATATCTAACGGGAAAATAAAGGGCTCTCTCGGGCATTCCTTTATGAACTGAACTTCTGGGATCCTCCCTCCTAGATCACCTCCAGTGGGTGGTGTGTTGAGGCAGCATTTAGAGCAGGAAGTTGTGCTTACTTTAATAAATGCTTCATATACGTTGAGCATAGTGAGGTGGTCGCCCTCCTCTACAGCAAATTTACGGTGCACTCGAATCTGGAAAGAATAAAGCAACGTTCAGAATCTGACTCTTGGCCGGGTATGGTGACTTCTATCTGTAATCCCAGCATTTTGGGAAGCTGAGGTAGGAAGACTCCTTGAGGCCAAGAGTTTGACACCAGCCTAGGCAACATAGGTAAACACCATCTCTACAAAACTAAAAAAGAAAAAAAATTAGCAGGGCATGGTGGTATGTGTCTCTAAGTCCCAGCTACTAGGCTGAGGTGGGAAGATCGCTTGAGCCCAGGAGTCAAGTTTGCACCACTATACTCCATGGCAACAGAGTGAGATGGATGGATGAATGGATGGAAGGAAAGAAGGAAGGAAGGAAGGAAGGAAGGAAGGAAGGAAGGAAGGAAGGAAGGAAGGAAGGAAGGAGGGAGAGAAAAAGAGAGAACAAAGAGGGAGAGGGAGGGAAGAAGGAAGGAAGGAAGGGAGGGAAGAAGGAAGGAAGGAAGGGAGGGAGGGAGGGAGGGAAAGAGAGAGAGAGACTCCTGTAAGTCTTTTGCACTGGGAAGTAACATTGCATGGTGAATAGCATGTGGGTTATGGATTCAGAAACACCTGATTTGCAGCATTCTAGCTCTGCCATATCCTGAAAGACCTCAGCTTGGTTACTTAACCCTTCTCAGCCTTGATTTCCTTATCTGTAAAATCAGGAAACTAAACCTATCTATCAAGATTGCTGTGGATTAAGATAATTTAATATAAAGTATCTGGCAAAAAAAAATTGATAAAATGTTAATGTTCTAGTCTCTCTCTCTATCTAGTTAATATCATCTCTTTCAGAAGAAACCTCCCAACCCCCAAGAGAAAGTAGGCACCAGGAAGACAGGGGACTAGCTGTCTAATAAACAGCAGACACTCAATAGTCCTGGACTACCATCAATTGTACAATCCTTTCACAGTCCATCCTCAGGTTTCTCTTTCTGTAAGATCCCGAGCAATGCCACCTGTTCCCATGGGTTAAAACAGCAGCACATACAATATATATGCAAGTACACAGATACAGTCACATGTCACTTAGCAACGCAAGTTATGTTCCAAGAAATGTGTCTCTGGATAATTTCGTCACTGTGCAAACATCATAGAGTGTACTTAAACAAACCTACATGGTCTAGACTACTATACACCTGGGCTGGATGGCATATCCTGTAGCTCCTAGGCTAAAACCTGCATAGTATGTTACTGTACTGAATACCGTAGGCAACTGTAACAGGATGGTAAGTATTTGTGTCTAAATGTATCTAAACACAGAAAAGGGACAGTAAAAATATTGTACTGTAACCTTACAGAACCACCATCTTATATACAGTCCATCATTAACTGAAAAGTCGTTATGTAGCACAGGGCCACGTATTTATTAACCTCAGAATTTTAGCCTTGAACCAAATACCACATAATCAATCAACCTTCCTTTCTCCCACTTACTCATTCATTAACAGATGTTTACCAAGCACCTGCTATAGACAAGGCACCGCTCTAAGCATCCAGGATGTAACAGTGAATAAAACAGTGGTGGGAGAAAGGCAACAAACAAGTCGGAATATACATAGTAGAGCAGGTGGTAAGAAGCCGGAGAGGAGAAAAATACAGCAGGGAGTGGAGATGAAGGGGGTTAAATATTGCAACTGTAGACAGAGTTGTCAGAACCTCAGTCTCTAAGCTTTCAAGTGAGTTTCTCTGCCCTCAGAAAGGACTATAAAGAAGGTTAAGTAAAAACAAAACAAAAACGGACATAAGTATCTGGGCACAGAGGCAGAAAAACTTTGTAATCCAGATACACAACTGACGAGGAGGATCCTAACAATCCCTAAGAAAGTTTCTCTCCTCCTCATTACACATACAAACTCAGCCCCTCCATGCATAAGGCTGCTGATTCTGACTTTCAAACAGGAAGTGACTCTGAACTTACCTCTGACCTACCTCTATCAGCACACTTTACTTCCAAGTGTCTCTTCAGACTCAAAACTTCTCCTTCCGTCTTTCCAGTGTTCATTCAATTAGTCATTGCTGATGCCCACGCCTTAGGGGGGGTTTAGATCTCTCTAGCTCACAATGGCCCAACTGCAACACCACCATGATGCCGTGTGGTGCCCAGAATCAGCCTGCTGTACTCCAGACATCTGACTTCTTATGTCCTCGCTAATGTCCTCGACCAAGGTTTCTAGCAGAGCAGTCTGAATGACAATTTCCCTGACATAAACTGGAATTTGGTAGCTCAACGGTTAAGGTCTGGGGCTCTAGACTGTGAATCCACAGCCTACAATTCTGGCTGTGCAACTGTGAATGAGTTACCTAACCTCTCTGTGCCTCCATCTTTAAAACATGATAATAGGCCAGGCGCAGTGGCTCATGCCTGTAATACCAGCACTTTGGGAGGTCAAGGCGGGCAGATTACCTGAGGTCAGGAATTCGAGATGGGCCTGGCCAACATGGTGAAACCCTGTCCCTGCTGAAAATACAAAAATCAGCCAGGCACGGCAGAGCACGCCTGTATCCCAGGTACACAGGAAGTAGGAGAATCACTTAAACCCGGGAGGTGGAGGTTGCAGTGAGCTGAGATCATGCACTGCACGCCAGCCTGAGCGATACAGTGAGACTCCCTCTCAAAAAAAATAAATAAATAAAATATGATAATAATATCTACTTCCCAAGTTTATGATGAAGATAAAGTGGAATGATGCCTACGAAATGCCTCGCACAACATCAAGCACACAATAAATACTCAAAACATGAGCTGATCACATTTGTACAGCGCTATCTTCAGCAGTTCCTGGGCAGAGTTTTAACAAGGAAAGCTCAAGGCAAAAGAGACTGGTACAGACAGCCTGGGGAGGGAGCTGACTTACTGCCTGAGACTTCTGGTTTGGTGGGACCACAAAGATATTCTGGATCTGCATCATGGCAGCGATGCTTAGAATTTCCTGAGAACAGCCAAAGTTTCCTGTAAAACAAAAAGCATATTTAGTTTCAACCATATAATGTGTCAACAAGAAGTGAAAGATATTTTCTGATATTTTCCTTGCATCACACTGAAGACTAAGATCATATTTTTTCTATAACTTAACTTTTAAAGTTTATAGTATGTAAGCCTGGGCAACATGGCAAAACCCCATCTCTACAAAAAATTTAAAAATTCAGTGTAGTGGTAGGTGCCTGTGGTCCAGCTACTCAGGAGGATTGCTTAAAGCCAGAAGGTCAAGGCTACAGTGAGCCAAGTTCATGCCACTGCACTTCAGACAGGGTGATAGAGTGAGACCCTCTGTCAGAAAAGTAAAAATAAAGTTTATAGTACATAAATATTTCAGTCAGCCAAATGTGAAGTCCCATATGTAGCCCAGATGAACAGCAGCCTTGAAGGACTCCAAAAAAGGAGGGGTTACTGCCCTCTGCAGCTGAAATACGGGGGACTCTGTCAAGACTGACCCCATCACTAAGGGCAGGTCAGCTCCACACCTGCTCCCTACCCTCCTGTGGGAACATCTAGAATCCTGGCAGGAAGTCAGACAGAGAAAGGGGGCAGGGAATGAGTGGCTGGCTTGTGCCCCTTCTGCTGTTTCTCTGCTCCTGACTCCTTCTGTGAAACAGCTTCCTTCTCAAAAGGGCTCATCTCAGCTGGGAAGTCCAAGGCACAACTAGACGAGTAAAGTAGGATGGGGGCTGCTGGAGCACACGGGAGCAGCTGGAAACAGAGTCAGCAGCAATTACCACTCCAGGGCGCAAGGCAGAGCACACTGCACTGCCTGTCCCATCTCCCCACCACCTCCCACTTAATGAATGATGCACTTCCCCAGCCCATACTTAGAACCTTGTTTCTTGGCTGGGTACGGTGGCTCACGCCTAATCCCAGCACTTTGGGAGGCCGAGGCAGGCAGATCACCTTAGGTCAGAAGTTCAAGGCCAGTCTGGCCAACATGGTGAAACCCCGTCTCTACTAAAAATACAAAAAATTAGCCAGACGTGGTGGCAGGCGCCTGTAATCCCAGCTACTTAGGAGGCTGAGGCAGAGAATTAATTGAACCTGGGAGGCGGAGGTTGTAGTGAGCCAAGATCGTGCCACTGCACTCCAGCCTGGGCGAAAGAGCAAGACTCTGACTCAAAAAAAAAAAAAGAGAAAGAAAGAAAATGTGGTATACATAAATATGTACACACACAATGAAATACTATACAGCCCAAAAAAAAGGGAAGAAAGCGCTGTCATTCACAATAGCATAAATGGAACTGGAGGACATTATGCCAAGTGAAATAAGGCAGGCACTGAAAGACAAACACCGTACGATCTCACTTATATATGGAATCTAAAAAAGTCAATCTCATGGAAACAGAGAGTAGAAAAGTGGTTACCAGAGGCAAGGAGATCCCCTGTGTCAGGGGGGTGAACAGAGAAAAGGGAGGTGTTAATCAAAGGGTACAAAGTTTCAGTTAGACTGGAGGAATAGGTTTTAGTGATCAATTGCACTACATGGTGACCACAGTTAATAATAATGTATTGCTTATTTCAAAATTGCTACAAGAATAGAATTTTAACATTCTTAGCACAAAAAAATAAGTTGGTGAACTGGCAAATATGTTAATTTGCTTGACTGAATCTCTCTACAACATATACATAAAATACACTGTATCTCATAAATATATACAATTATTATTTGTCAATTAATAATCAATATTTTTAAATTAAAGAATTATATGATTTAGTAATTTCACTTCTGGCTATATACTCAAAAAACATAAAAGCAGGGACTCAAACAGATATTTGTGTATCCATGTTCATAGCAGCATTATTCACAATAGCCAAAAGTTAGGAGCAACCAAAGTGACAACAGATGAGTAAACAAAACATGTTACAGATATCCAGTAAAATACTGTTTCTCCTTCAAAATGAAGACAATTTTAACACATCCTACAACATGAATGAACCTGGAAGACATTACGCTAACAGAAACAAGAGAGACACAAAGGACAAACACTGTGTGAATACACTTCTTAAGGTTCTTAAAGTGGTCAAATTCATAGAGACAGAAAGTAGTGGTGGAGGAGAGAATAGGGAATTTGTGTTTACCAGGTATGGAGTTTCAGTGATGAAGATGGAAAAAGTTCTAGAAATGGGTGGTGCCGATGGTTGCATAACAATGTGAATGTACTTCGTATCTCAGAACTACACATTTAAAATGGTTAAAACAATAAATGTTATGTTATAGATAAATATATATACTTCTTTAGCATATTCTGCCCTCTTCCCCACAGTGCTCAGAATTCAGGTAAACAACACCTCTGACAGTCCAAATAAAATCAATTCAAGCTATCAGTCTCTACCTACCTGATTCAAGCAGCATTTTGGCAAACATAGGATTCAAAGGAAACTCTGCTATTCTCATGCCAAGCGGTTCAGTCAGGCGACAGTCTTTGTCCAGACCTGCCGTAAGAACGACAAAAGAAATCAGAAGGCAGGTACCATTGTGTTGGAAGGCCTACAGTTGTTGAGAAAATAAAAGATAACGTATGCTAAAAAGAAAAAGTATCTAAAAGATGATTCATGCACTACCAAACTCCATGTGACACTAGAGTGTCGTTACATTAAAAGAAGAAAAGATCTCCGCTGAGCTCTTGAATATCCAATTTTTAAAAACTGATACTTCTAATGACTTCTATTGAAGGATTTAATTATAAGGAAATGTCCCTGCAGCCTTCTTCTGCTGGTACCCTCTCCTCAATCCACAGCAGCCTTACCTGTTTCCACCACTCCAAAGAGACCACTCTTCCCAAGAACCTAACAACGGTAAGCCAACAACGGTTGGCGGTAAGCGCCAACGCAAGGCATCTTCCTGACAGCCTCGGCAGCACTTGGCTCTGCTGGCTGCTGCTTCTTGGAACTACTCTTCCCCAGCTCCTGCTCCCCGCTGCCCCCCGCAATCTCATGCTTCTCTGTACCCACTTGCCCCCTCAGTCACTGTCTGGACTTTCTTCTACCTCCAGCACCTGAGAGGCCACAGATGTGCCAGGAGCGCATCAATGGCATCCCGTGTCCCAGGCCCTTCTCACACTACATGAGTGATAAGGTTTGGCTGTGTCCCCACCCAAATCTCACCTTGAATTGTAATAATCCCCGCATGTCAAGGGCAGGGCCAGGTGGAGATAACTGAATCACAGGGTAGTCTCCCCCATATGGTTCTCGTGATAATGAACACGTCTCACAAGATCTGATGGTTTTATAAATGGGGGCTCCCCTGCACAAGTTCTCTTGCCTATTGCCATGTAAGACATGCCTTTGCTCTTCCAAAACTGTGAGGCCTCCCCAGCCATGTGGAACTGTGGGTCCATTAAACCTCTTTCCTTTATAAATCACCCAAACTTGAATACTTCTTTATTAGCAGCATGAAAACAGACTAACACAATGAGCAACTACAAGGCCAGCAACTTGGAATCTAAACACTAACCCAGATCCCTCTGGTGCCAACATCAGAACTGTTCATGCGACTGCCTCCTGGGCATTTTACTGAACTGGGCTGACTCCTTCAACTCCCCGCCTGAATCCAGGTATTGGATTCCCAAGACCTCCAAGTATAGACTACTGTTTTACTACTTAAATGCTATAAGAGATCAGAGTAAGGCAGAGCTCAGTAAGACATCTCTTTAAAGGTAATAATTCAGCTTGAAATTAAATTAAGCTGGGAGGTTCCCTCTACATTTTCCAGCTTATTTAGGGTATTGAAGAAATAGGAAATATTTTAAATTTCATTCTGTCTGACTGGAGAAAAACCAGCCCAAATAAAAAAACTCCTATGCTGTCAACATTCTCTCATCCTCATGACATATTTGCCCAGGAAACCTGCTTTCCAGTTCCTATTAAGTATTTGAGAAGAGGAGGTGGAAACCTTCTCCACTCTTCTCCAACACACATTCACCCCAGGCTGATCTTATGTAAATCCAGCTGAAGGCCTTTTAAAACACTGGAGATCTTTTAAATCAGTAATTGGCTATTCACAGATAAGTAAAATCAACATAATGAATAAAGATGGACCCCCTACCTCACTCCACACCAAAAAAGTAACTCAAAATGGATCAGACCTAATGTAAGGGCCAAAGCTACAAAACCTAGGAGAAGATCTTAATGACTATGAGTTAGGCAAGTTTCTTGGACATGACACCAAGAGCACGCATAACAAAAGAAAAATATAGATAACTGAACTACACCAAAACTTAAAATTTTTGTACTGCAAACCATACTAATAAGTAAAAAGCAAGTACACGTAAGAAAAAGCCAAACCACAGAAATGGGAGAAATATTTACAAACCATATATCTGATAAGAATATGTACCCAGAATACATAAAGAGCTTCAACTCAATTTTTTAAAAAGACAATAGCACAAGCAAAAATGGGCAAAGGATTTGAACAGGCTTTTCTCCAAAGAAGATTTACAAATGGGCAGCAAACACATGAAAAGGTGCCCAATATCATGACTCATCAGGGAAAGGCAATCAAAACCAAGAGATACCATTTTATACCCACTAGGATGGCTCTAACACAAAAGACAATTACAAGCATTGGCAGTGATATGGAAAAACTGGAACTCTTCATACACTGCTGGTGGGAATGTCCACCAAAACCATATTTATATGCTAGTATTCATAGCAACATTATTTATATTAGCCAAAAAGTGGAAACAACCCAAATGCCCATCAACTAATGAATGGATAAAAAAAAACATGTGGTATATCCCTACAACAGAATATTATTCAGCAATAAAAAGGGATACAGTATGAATATAAGCTACAACAGGAAGGAACCTGGGAAACATCACACTAAATGAAAAGAAGCTGCTATGGTTTGTATGTGGTTTGTCCCCACCAAAGCTCATGTTGCAATTTGATCCCCAATGTGGCAGTGTTGGGGAGTGGGGCCTAGTGGGAGGTATATGGGTCATGGGGGTCATCCCTCATGAACAGTTTAATGCCCTTACCCAGGGTGAGTAATGGATTAGATCCCATGAGAGCAGGTTCTTAAAAGAGCCTGGCTTCCTCAGTTTCTCTCTCTGGCTTCCTCTCTTGCCATGCCATCTCTGCACTCACCCACTCACCTTTTGCTTTCCACCTTGAATGGAAGCACGCTGAGGCCCTCCCCAAATACAGCTGCCTAATCTTGGAGCTTTCGGCCACCTGAATCATGAGCCAAATAAGCCTCCTTAGAAATTACCCATCACTGAGCCACACAGATTCAGAATGTGGTTGTTGGGTGGAGAAAAAAATAATTTCTAAATAAAACTCTTTAGAAAGTATTCTGTTAAAGCAACACAAGACAGACTGAGACAGAAGCCAATCACAAAAGACCACATATTATACAATTCCATTCACATGAAATCTCCAGAAAAGGAACACCTATAGAGATAAAAAGTATCTATAGAGATGGAGCCAGATAAGTGGTTGCCTTGGGCTGGGGGACTGAGGGGGATAGAGAATGAGAAGTTGAGTGCCAGTGGGTAAAGATTTCTTTTTGGGTGATGAATACGCTCACAATTAGATTGTGGTGATGGTTGCACAACCCCGAGGATATACCAAAAGCTACTGAATTTGTACATTGTAAATGAGTGAATTGTATGGTATATAAATTACACTTCAATAAAGCTATTTTTTTAAAGTAGCACTCAAAATAAATCTCATAAAACAAAATCTCCACTACAACTTAATTCCAAATTGGAAATTATATTCACTTGGGGTACCAGTCACAGAAGAGACAATACTTCCTGAAGAGGTGAATTCCGGCTATGATTTTCTCTATGTCAAGATAAATGCTATCAAGGTTGGTGCAAAAGCCATTGAAAGTAATGGCAAAAAACATAATTATTTTTGCACCAGCCTAACACATTTTCAATCAACAATCAAAACAGAAGGTCCCCCATAACATGGTATTTTCTTGCCCAAACGATACTAGAAGCTGATAATGTCCCCAGTTCTCCATAAGCAACTCCAGAAATGAAATGAAGAGGATTTAGGGAGAGGATACCGAGCCACAGATTCAGGATGTGGTTGCTGGGTGGAGGAAAAGCTCTGGGGAGGTAAGAGCTGACATCCTGGTAGGGAACTGCTGATCACTAGACATCTCCTAGGAGTATGGCCCTGGTGATTCTTCTTAATAGCTTCTGACAAACTGGCATGTTTATACACTGGCTGTCATCATCAGCTTTCATGTGTCTAACTATGGTCCCAACTTCCTATTTCAATAAAGTATCATTAAGGGGATTATATATATGGGGAGAACCAATCCCATTCCTGAAGATGCTAAGAGCCCTAAAGTGAATACAACCTCACTAACATCGTAAAAGAAAACACATATAATAAGAGAGAATGGTAAGAAAGAAATTGGTATACCTCCCAGAGCATACAGTAACTCCAAGGCTTGAACCATCGACTGTGCAGGAGGGGGCTGTAAAAAACATAAAAATCTTCCTAAATCAATTTATTTGGGCAACAAACATTAAAATGTGGCTATTTCCTTCTCAAATGCACGCTCCCCTCTAGCAAGCCCCCTTCTTCCCAGCCTCCACGTTGCTGTTCATGCTGGTGGCACCTCTGGAAATGCCGTTCCTGTCCTTCTAGACACCCTTGTACTGCTTGGCCTTTAAGGCTCAGTTGATGAAACATCTCCCAATGAAGCGCTCCCTCATCCTCCCCTCCATCAGACGTGATAGGTCCCTATCTTAAACTATCAATTCATTTTCTTTAAACCCTTCTGAGACATTTCTAATTTTTACTTCCCAGACTCAACCTCCTACCATGCTGGGGCCCCAGGATACTGCAGCACTCCAGGCTCGGGGACAATTTATCTTTGCGTCACCCAGAGACCCACTCCTGGCCCCATGATGGGTAAATAACATATGCTGAATTTGTTTTTTCTTAATCCCTGTCTGGAAAACTGCAACATATGCTGAATTTGAATTTCAAAAATAATAGAGAGTTCTAGAGAACCTAAAGTTCATAAGCAAAGCTGATGTTGTGACCCTCAGTCTGATTTTCCAGATCTTTCCTTTCCTTCCAGGAATCTTTACTGAGCACCTAAGTGTCAGGCATTATTTTTTTCTCTCTAAATTATGTGGTTTCTAATAAGCCAGGTAATAACATTATAGGACTTTTTAAAACTGCATAGCATGTTTTCTAAATGCATTTTTTTTTTCTAAATCCACATAGCGTTTTTTTCTAAATGCATTCACGTTAACAAATGTATTTTAATTGTCACATTGTTTTAGCTCAGTTGTACAGATGAGGAAAGTGAACTGCAATAGGAAAAGACATTTGAACAAGGTCATATAGGCAGTTGGTGGCAAAGCTGAATTCAGGCCCCATTCTTCCCAGTCTACCACCCCTACTCTCTTGGCCAAAGACCAAAGTTAAACTTTTTAAAAAGTTGCAGTGACTGTACACACAGGTGAACACACTTACAAGGGCAGGAACTAAACCTACTGGATTCATGACACAAAGAGGATTCAACAAATCACCACTGAGTAAATCACGTAAATTATCCACTAGTCCTTCCCTGGTACCTACAACATCTTTCTCTACAAAGAAGCAAAATGGACAACACCTAAATGAAGGAGCTTAAATGCTCTGGGATCCTTTATGCTGAGAGTGCATGAGATAACAGGAATAGCAATCTCTGGTTTTAAACGATTACAGAAAAAACATGGTCCTCTCTGACTCAATTCCTGGCCTGATTTCCAGTCAATTAATAAAAAAAATTATCCGCCTCCCCACAAAGATCTTATCTATAGTATTTTCATCTAATCACATTCATCAGTATTTCTTTATGACCTCAACTGATTTGGGATAATATAGCAACACTGTTTTAATATATCTGGAATTACTGTGTATGTATAGTTTTAGTGCGGTCTTTTTTTTTTTTTTTTTGAGACGGAGTTTCACTCATGTTACCCAGGCTGGAGTGCAATGGCGCGATCTCGGCTCACCGCAACCTCCGCCTCCTGGGTTCAGGCAATTCTCCTGCCTCAGCCTCCTGAGTAGCTGGGATTACAGGCACGCACCACCATGCCCAGCTAATTTTTTGTATTTTTAGTAGAGACGGGGTTTCACCATGTTGACCAGGATGGTCTCGATCTCTTGACCTCGTGATCCACCCGCCTCGGCCTCCCAAAGTGCTGGGATTACAGGCTTGAGCCACCGCGCCCGGCCTAGTGCGGTCTTCTTATGACAAGTTTTTCTGTTTCCACTGTTTCGTGTACCCAAACTAACTTTACAGTAAATACTTGGGATAGCTGCATAATACTCATGACAATCATACTCTATAAAGAAGTCAATTTTCTTATTACTGGGCAATTGAGTTGTTTCCAGGTTTTCACCATTATAAATAACATTGCTAAATATACAAAATCATATGCACCCTGTAATTTCAACCACAAAAACCACAATTTCAGGGGATAATAACCAGAAGGAAATATGTGAAGATAAATTTATATATATTTTTTTCATTTTTCAACTGTCCAAAAGTTTTGCTATGATTTTCATTATTTATAGTTTAAAATTTAATATAAATGCTATAAGTATTATCATATACGTAAGCTTTTTTTCTTTTTCCAAATTATTTTTTCGGAAGTGTTTATGAGAAGAAATAGCAGGCATTTCTATGGCTCATTCAGTATTGTCAGAAAGTCCTCCATGAGGACAGAAACAGTAGAAAACCATGAACAACATGGAAGAAATTTACCTTCCCAAATTGTGGCAGTTTTGGATTTCACCATTTTTATTTATAGTTGATCATTTAATTAGTGTAAAGTCGTCCAGGAACGGTGGCTCACACCTGTAATCCCAGTACATTGGGAGGCCGAGGCGGGTAGATCACCTTAGGTCAGGTTTTCAAGACCATCCTGACCAACATGGCAAAACCCTGTCTCTACTAAAAATACAAAAAATTAGCTGAATGTGGTGGCTCTTGCCTGTAGTCCCACCTACTTGAGAGGCTGAGACACAAAAATCGCTTGAACCCAGGAGGCGAAGGTTGCAGTGAGCCAAGATTGCATGACTACACTCCAGCCTGGGTGACAGAGTGAGTGAGACTCTGTCTCAAAAAAAGAAGAAAGAAAAAGAATTGGTGTAAAATCATCCTTTATAGCTGTATTATTGTGCACTCACAACTCTCCTAGAGAAACTCAACATGTCCTAATGATAGTTACGATCTGAATTTGTGCTGTTTCTTTCCTTTAGCTTTATTCAGTGAATATTTACTGTGAATTATGTATGTATAAAAACTCCTTGTATTTTTTGAGATATTCATCTGTCATTTCTGTCACTGTATGTTTTCCTTTAATTTTACATGTGGCACTTTTGATAAGCCTTTAAATAAGAACATACTGTTTATCTTTCCTTTTTTTTTTTTTT
>NW_016107333.1:2841673-2866693 GCF_001604975.1 Cebus imitator
GGGGTTTCACCATGTTGACCAGGATGGTCTCGATCTCTTGACCTCGTGATCCACCCGCCTCGGCCTCCCAAAGTGCTGGGATTACAGGCGTGAGCCACCGCGCCCGGCCTTATCTTTTCTTTATAATAATCTTCTACTCTATACTGATAACCAAAGGGCCCATTTTCTCTATACTTATGGTAAGTACACAGTTTTCTTCGGGACAGTTGATATTTGTATGTTCTCTTCTTTCATTCACCTAGTTTACCATGACATATGACATTAGGGACTTTTACTATCCAAAAATCCTGACCTTAGGTCACCTGATCTTAGGAGTTTGAGACCAGCCTGGGCAACGAGGCAAAACCCTCTCTCTACTAAAAATAAAAAAAATTAGCCAGGTGTGTGTGGTGGTACACACCTGTAATCCCAGCTACTCAGGAGGCTGAGACACGAGAATCACTTGAGCCCAGGAGGCAGAGGTTGCAGTGAGCCAAGATGGCACCACTGCACTCCAGCCTGGGTGACAGAGTGAGACTCTCAAAAAAAAAAAGAATAACCAAAGAAACTATAAAGGCAAAAACAGATTACTGGGAATATGTATAGAATGTAAGAAATATTATAGACAAAGAAATATTTGTAAGAAATGTTATAGACAAAGATTAACGTCTTTAATATTCAAAGGACTCGACCCTTGAAAATCACTAATAGACACAAATAGTAACAGATAAATAGCTTAACAATTCAGAAGAAATATAAACTAATGTTTTTAGACAAATCTACCTTACGAGAAATTTAAAAATAATTATAATAAAAATAATATCCTCTCTCTCTGTCTCTGGCCAATCAAATCAGCAAAACTAAAAGAAGATAACATGGAGCAATGGAAGGACCACAAGGCGGGCATTCATGCACTGCCATAGCTGACATCAGTAAAGCAATCTGGCCATGTCACAGGACCCTCAACAGGACTATGGCCCTTTGACCCAGTTATTCCACACCTAGAAATCATCTCAGGAAACAATCAGACACAAGGGTCTTCCTGCAGCTCTACTGAAACCCTCCAGGATCCCTCAGTCATGGCACTCCTGCATCTAGACCTGTACAAAGACTAGCTGTCCTGGAACTCCCCACCCCTCCTAACCTGGTGAGATCCTACTTGGGTTTCAGGTTTCACCTGGGACATGACTAACTAAGCCGGGGGCCCTTCCTCTGTCTCTCAGCATCCTGGGCACACTGCTCTGTAATGACCCACTTACTTGTCTCTATCCCCCAGCAGACAAGAACAGGAACTATTAAGAACAGGAATTGTGGCTACCTTGTCTGGCTGTTTTCCCCTATGTCCTGCACAGGGCCTGGTGCAAAGCAGACACACAACACATGACCTGAGTAGGGAAGAAAACGCAAGATGGCATGCCCTACGACAGTGTCCTGACATCCCCATGAGCTCTCTAGCCTCCCTATGGCCTCAGACAGCAGGCAGAACTTACCGACATGAAGTGGAATCTGAGGACATTGTCAATTCCTAGTGCTTTCAGCTGCAGGATGACAGGTGCCAAATTACTACGCTGCATCTCAGGAACTGTAGACTGAGGCAACTGGTCAAAGGCTTCCTCTGAGGATAGGAAATCAGAACTGTTTGGGACCAAATGTCACAATCAAATGCAATCACTATGCCAAAGGGACAACTTTTCTTCTCTATCTTGAACAAGGGGCTCTAGGGTTCTAGAAGCAGATGTGCATAATACTACGACACGAAGTTTTTTTATACTTAGGAAAGACCATTCCATTTTTAAAATGCCTTAGATAAATATAACTGAATACACCTTTATAAAACTTTATCTTTTTACTTTAAAATTCTGTTTTTTAATTTTTTTTTTTCTGTCACCAAAACATTAAATCAAACCAACAAGTATTTACTGAATCACTGTCAGTTCCCAGTTGCCACCATCTCTGTTTGAGGTAGAGTAAGTCAAGAAGGCAAGAGCTTCACATATAAGCAAAGAACAATTTCAAGATAAATCACCAAAATAGCAACCGAAATATAACAAATGACCAAATCTTATAAAGAGCAAACATTGCCCAAATCAAAGTTTTTAAATCAACAAGCCAGGTACACAATGTTGTTCCCAGAATCCAATGCTGCCCCAAACCAAAAAATGAATGTTTACATCCCCCACCAGAAAGAAAGAGTGACTTTACAAGGGGAGGAGGGGGAGCATCATACATAAGACACAGACATCCCAAGACAGGAAGGACAGAGAGGGAGGTGAAAGGGGAAGAGACTTTGGAAGAAGGCCTTTTTGTAAAAGCTAGGCAGGAAGGGTGGGGAAAAAAGAGGAAGAGATTAACTCATTTTCATGTATATTCAGAAAGCTTAAGGATTATATAGAGATTGCTCCACCCACCAAAACCTCCCACATCAGTCAACATTTTAGCTGATGCACACCCTTCTTAAACAAAACAAGGGTTGCCCAAATTCCAGTTAGATCATAAAGCTTTAGTCAACTAGAGAAAAAGAAAACAAAACAAAAGCTACCATGAAGAAATATCACTATCCCTGAAGAACTTCAAAAAGGTTTTCTTTGAGAAAATAGACAACCAATATTCTGTGGGCTGACTGATACAAATCGGGTCTAATTGGAAGGTTCTCGATGATGGGCAACAGCAGGAAGTTCCAAACAGGGTACTCCCTTTAGTTTCAAGAGCATTTGGGATACAGCTTCTTGGTAGGACAACCCCATTTTTCCAGGCAACTGCTGACCTAGAGAGAAGCAAAGTTACCACATAAGAGGACCACCCTGCTGAAAAGCTCACAGGAAGTGGGTGTTTCCTAAAAGTTCAATGACATGCAAGTTCTCCTGAGGACTCAAGTGTGTAAGGCATGGGGCCAGAAGCTGTAGGAATCGCAGACAATCCCCTTGAAAAGCTTCAGTGATATTCAGGGGCCTGAGACCTGGGCCAGAAACAGGTGACCTTGGAGGAGAAACAGGAAAAGTCCCAGGGAGTGGTCCTCCCACAGAGAACTGGAGGTTCAGGGAAGGAGAAGCTGGTTCAGGGAAGGAGGTTCAGTGGCTGGAAGAAGGCATCTGGGGAAGCTGCATGAGGGAGCTGCCACTTGAGGGAGGATTTGAAGGACAAGAAGGATCTGTTGGGCAAAGAGTAAACAGCCCAAGGAAAAGATACCAAAGTGTTTCTCTGCAGAGGGCATGTTGTGTGGTTCAGCTGGGAAGCAGTGTAGTCGTTAGTGGGAGCAGATAAGCTGAGGAAAAGTCCTAGGCGGTTTGAGAAACTGTGAACGGCCTGAGCAGGTGGCACACCTGTTCAAACCAACACTTTCTGGAGGCTCCTCTGGAAACCTACAGGCTGGACACCAACGCACTCATTGCAGTCAGGGGCCTTCCCCAGTAACGCTTCCACTAAAACTGCTCAGGCAAAGGGATTCAGTGACTTTTCACCCAAATCCACCTGTCTATGTTTAGTCCATGATTTCTTGGCACATGAGATAATGCTGGCCTCTTTAAAAGCAAATTGAGCCCCTTAAAAGTTATAGAATTACATATAACCCTGTAATAGCCAAACAAATTAAAAACATGTACTCAAGTACATAGACATGCATGTTCATAGCAGCACTATTCACAATAGCCAAAAGGCAAAGACAGCCCAAATGTCCAACAACTAATGAATGAATAAACAAAGTGTGGTTTATCTACACAACTGAATATTAGTAATAAAAAGGAATGAAGTACATGCTACAATGTAGATAAACCTTGAAAACGTTATGCTAAGTAAAAGAAACCAGACATAAAAGGTCACATATTGTATGATACTTTATATGAAATATCCAAAAGAGAGAAATCCATTGAGAAGAACACAGTCTGGTACTTCCAGGGGCGGGCAGCCAGGAAGAATGGGGAGAAACTGCTTAAGGCATAAGGGAATTTACTCTGGAGTGACTGAAATGTTCTGAAACCAGATGGAGGTGCTGGTCACACAACATTGTGAATAAACTGTTCACTTTAATTTGATTAATTTTGTGTTATGTAAATTTCACCTCAATAAATTATTTTTTGAAGAGAAAATGTCTTGAAACCTTCTCCTCTGCATGTGAGAAGATGCCTTTCAGTCCTGGCTCTCCCTTTTCCATTCTAGGTCTTCCTTCTTAGCATCTTCAGTGGTTGCCCTTGGCCTCTGGCCCTGGGTTCTGCCTATTCCCTCCTTTCCATGAATGCTCCAAACCCACTTCCCTCCCTCCAAGTATGTGTACATTCTACTCCCTCTGCCTGGTGTGCTGAAATTGAATATCCCCAATCACCTCTTCACCTAGATAAGGACTGTACTGCCAGTAAGATCAGGCTCAAACACCACCCTGGTTGTGAAGGGCTCCTCAAGTCCCCAGAAGGATAACACCAGCTGCGGGGAGAAGGCATCTAAGGCACCTTCATGAGGGAACTGCCATTTGAGAGAGGATTTGAAAGCTAAGGAGGATCTGCTGGGCAGAGAAAAAAGTTCACGGAAAAGCCTCTGCTCTCTGCTTCCAAGGTTCCCGATTCTTTATAGCTCCCTATCATACAATAATTTGCTGATCTGTTTTGAGGTCTATCTCCACCACCAGACTGTCGGCCACTGTGGCCCCTGACCATGGTTACTAGCTCCAGATCTCCAGGCTCTGGCACCATGGCCAGCAGGCAGCAGGTTCTCTGCAAACATCTGCTAAAAGAAAGATCAACATCAAAGACTGAACAAGGACAATGATAACCAGAAAGGAAAAGAAGAGATAAATGGCAGAGCTAAAACCCCTGGACCTTCCTCAGGGGTAGCTAAACAGAAAGAAACGAAACAAAACAAAATAAAAAACGCTGGGCCTGGTTAAGTGAATGCAGATGGATACTGGACAGAGAAGGGAATTAACAAGAACTTGGAAATTGAGTCTAGACAACTGGGGAAAATCTCAGCAGCATTCCCCACGAAAGAGAAGTGCAGAGAGAGAAAGAGCAGCTCTTGGTCCATCACTGTCTGTAGGTAAGGCTGTCTTCAAGCTGGAAGAAAGATCCAGAAGGGCTGAGACAGTATCAAAATTTCATTCTGTTCCCTCAGAGCCTAGCATGACACACAGCACAGAGCAGGAGTTTACCAACTATTTGCTTTCTATGAATGAGTCTTAGAACAGACCTTCCATTTTCTTAGCAAAGATGCTCTGAACCAGAAGTAAAAGTGGAATCCAATGTGAGACTCTGCAAGACTCAGGGATCTTGGAATACAAAAACAGCACATTAAGTCAAGAAACAAAGGCAAGAAAGACAGGATCCAGGACACACAGCCCATGCCCTAGGGGCACATGGCTACACAGGCCTGCACCCAGATGTTAGGTTAGAACAGGATGGCAAATAGGCACTCACTCACTGGCCAAAGTAGAAGCAAAGAAACACCATATTTAGAGTGAGGAAGGCAGTGGGGGTCAGATTACACAGGACCTTGTAAGGAAGTCCTGTATTTTACAAGTTCTACCATTAGGGGTAAACATTTGCTATGCTCTCTGATGCCAAGGCTGACTACGAGAAAGTCAAAAACCCTTAGGGAAAGCCACACTAACCTGTATAAAGGCGATAACATTTTCCCGAGCGACTACGACCACCACGTCCTGCTCGCTGGTTGGCTGATGCCTGGGAGACTGGCACCACCACCAAGCATTCGATAGCTGTCCTGGGATTGTAGGCTCGGAGTTTCACAAAGCCACAGTCGATCACATACACAATGCCACTGATTGTGATAGAGGTTTCTGCCACATTGGTGGCCACTATCACCTAAGTCCCCCACAGAAAGAAGAATAAAAGTCATTTTATTCTTTTGCTTTTAACAAACTCCTAAAAATCCTAAAATATTTAACACTTCCAACCACCCATCTGAAAGTTATTTATGTTTTACAGCTGCAAAAACTGAGATTTGAGGTTAAAGTCAGTCATCCCAGGGCACATAGTAGCTCAGGGGCAGAATCCAGGTCTCCTGATTGGCTGGCTGTAATTAATGTTCAATGGGGCAGAGTCAAGTTGCTCCATCCCAATAGTCCAGAGGCTGGGCACCCTCTTCCAAGTAGTCTGAAATTGGGAGTGGATCCTCAGACCACCCCTCACTTGCTCTATTCTCTGCCACCTGTTGATAAATAGCTACTACAGGAAAAGCTGTCCTCAGGCTGGTTCTGTGCAGCCCTCATCTAATGGAAGGAAAAACCAGAGTCAGGCCCCAGGGGACCATTAACAGTAGGCAGACTGGCTGCCTCCCAGCTCCTTCAAACCAATGCTTTCCACCACACCCTTCACCACGCTAACTTCAAGGCTAAACATTTTTAAGCCACACCTTGAATTAACTGATTTAAACTTGGCCCTTTAAAATAGGCAAGCTGACACTTAAAACAAATTATTTAGAAACCACGTGTACTTTCTATTGCTCCTTACTGACCTCAATCCCCCAAACAGTCTCTTACGCCAAAGCAAGCCTGTGTCGTGGGAAATATTAGGAAGGCGGAAGAGAAGAAAAGAGAAGTCACCTGCTCTGCTAACTACTGTCAGAGTGACCCTTCAGTGGGGCAGGTTTAGAAATCTTCACAACATATTATTTATTGAGTGCTTTGAGATCTACTACACAGAAATATGGACCTAGAGCCCTGAAAGAAATCCTGTGTTTAGAAAGTTTCAGAACAAGTTACAAAGGAGCACCACTATGGTTATAGACGGCTGCCGGCACTCTTGGTCATCAGAATAGTCTCACCTTTCTGACACTGCGTGACACCCTTTCAAACACTTTCATTTGCTCAAAGGAAGGCAGTCCTGCGTACATGGGGAGTACTCGGAGGTGTCTCTTCATCCCAGTGCGAGCTAGTGCTCGAGCCTGCTCGATGAGCATGGACACCACAGTTTCTACCTCTTCCTAAAGAATCGAACCAGGAACCAAAGAAACTGAGATCAATTTAAAGCATGCCATTTTATCATACTGAAAGAAAATAAAAGTTGGGATCTGGATTTTAATTCTGATCAGATTCAAGAATTTCAGTGCCATCAACTTCTACTCTGGGATGGTACTTAATTAAATGCTAATGAACAATGATGACAATGGGTGAAATTTTGCAACTATAATATTAGTTACTAAAACCTCTATATGATCTGCAATGAATGGAAGAGTTCCCAATAAATAAAAACAATGACTATTTTACCCAGCATACATACACGGTGTCAAACAAGCATCTCATGCATACGGACAAGTTGCAGCATATAAAATCACTATACGCTTTCTCCAAAAAAGATTACTGAACCATGGAAAGTGTTTGGCAGTGGAAAAGATGACAGTTGGAGGACAGGTCTGGATGGTGCTGCCACCTTGAGCGAGCAGGTGGGTCTGTTTAGTTGTTTTTCCAGTAATGTGGCCACTTATCACCTCCAGGATGAGCTGTAAAGGTGTCACTGGAAAGAGGTACACAGCAGCTACACGCGTGCAGGACCATGGACCTAATGTAGTATCCAATTCTGGCAAACAAAATAGCCCTAACTCAATTACCTAGTTGATTTTGGAACCAGCTAATACATTTAAAATACATTTATTTACCCTCTGCAGACAGAACAGGCAGGAGCTAACGAATCCCTGACAATCCAGTTGGTAGATGAATGACACCGAATCAAACAATTTTTTACACAATTATGGAACCACAAAATACAACAAAACATGAAATAAATGGCTGAGTAAAGTAACAAGGCTCTGTATTAATTTTGGTGCTGTCTTAACATGTCTGTTCATCAGGGAGGTACAATGGCATTACCTGGCCAGTAAGAAATGCTAAAATGTCTCCGTCTCCCTCTGTCTGGTGAATTTTCACCACAGTTTCCACAGTTGACTTGATATAATCTGGAACAGGACTGAAAAGACAAATGGGATGAATTCATCACTAGAATATGCTCGGTAATACAGATCAATTACCCTAATAATCTGGCAGCAAAGCTCATGAAAGTTAGTTTGGGCCTGCCCAACAGGTAATTAGTACATGGATAAATAAAATAAATATTCATTTTTTTCAAATCTAATATTCAAGAATAATCCATAATTATATGTCAACTATGATTTGTAGCTTTATTTGCAAAGAAATAAAATGACATACCCATACAAATAGATGTGCTATCTTCAGCATGCGAAGATGTTGGACCAATGAAAATTGGGAGTTGTGGTTCCAGTGCTGAAGCCCACGCTCTTCCCAGCCCATTTTCCCTCCTAATCAATAGCAGCGTCTATGGGTTAGCTGGATGGCCCTGACAGATGTGCTCTCCAACAAAACGATTCAGAAATCAAGCACAACTCTGGATTTATCAGTCCCTGGAACCGGCTCCTGGTCTTTGTCCAGTGACTAACGCAGGAATTAGGATGGTACCTTCTTTGTCCAAGTGGGCTACTCCCCAAAATGTCAACCAGGCCTTCTTACTAGGGATGTAGGGAACTGAGAATCAAATGATTCAAATCACCAATACTGTCCCTGCTGACAGGCAGCCTTGTAAACCCCAGCTCTGAAAACCATCAAGCTTCCTTCCCTAAAATCTTTCACCACCTTTGCTTTCTGGCTGACCTACTGGCCACAGACTCATGGAAACCTACACGTCAGTGTGAAGAGTTTAAACTAAATTCAGCAGTGATATGAAGCAGGGTAAGACCATTCTAGATCAATGACAGGGGACACAAAACATGCACCTCCCCATCCTTTAGAGTTGTGAGCAAATGCAGTTCTGACATTGTACATCAGAGGCCAAGTTTTCTAATTGCCGTCATCAAGAATTCAAGCATCATCAAACCTTTGTAGATAAAAGATATCCACTGGAAATGTTCGTCCTTCCACTGTAAGGATCACACATGTATCTCTTGCTGGGTCACTGGTTTCATTTTGATTAAAGAAATCCCGGAATTTCTAAAAAGAAAAAAAAATTAATTCTTCATTTCTCTTAGAAAAAAAGGTTCATAGTGATTTATGGAAAGGAAAAAAAAATAATCTAAAACTGGCTAAAGACAGGTGAGTAGCAAGGATTACATATATGCAATAGAGATTATGGATTGCAAAATAAATTTTTTAAAATCACATTTTTCTAACTGTAATTGCGGGGAATCACATTTCAATGACAGACTCTTCACTAAAGTTTCAATAAAAATAATAAAGGTTAGATTTCAAAACTGCATTCAGTATAGCATCTGAGTTAACATGTAGCTATAGTATTATTTATTCCTATCCTCTGTATTTCATTTAACCAAAAATTAGATCAAAAGGTGTGATTCAAGTTCAGTAGTTTAGATCATGTTGGTGGGAAACTCTATCTGGAAAACATAGATATGATCATACAAGTTATCAATTTATAAGGCAACTTCCTTCTGTGAACAGTAGGTGTGTTTCTGGCCTATTACTGGTTTTAGGCCACTTGATGGCAAGGATAGTCTTCTCCAA
Source organism: Cebus imitator (assembly GCF_001604975.1). Classification (NCBI taxonomy): domain Eukaryota; kingdom Metazoa; phylum Chordata; class Mammalia; order Primates; family Cebidae; genus Cebus; species Cebus imitator. Next base: position 2,851,119 of record NW_016107333.1, read on the forward strand.
CTTTACACATCCTCCAGGAGTGAGTGCAAGGTTTCCTATCGGGTAGGCCATTTATCATGTACTTTCCCAACACTCCCGCAGTACCCTGTTGGGAGAAGTGACTCTTGGCAGTTTCTCCCAAACATGTGCCCACGTCCTACTTGTGCACCACTTGCAGCCCACAGGAGACCTGTCTTGAGGGGTCTGGCCAATGATGGGGAAAGGAAACACCACCAAAGGTCCTCTCTTGGGGAATGTGACCCTAAAGCACAAAGAGAAGCTGAGACTGAGAAGAGCTAAGTGACCATGCAGGCAGGCAAGTGAGCACCAGATGGGAAGCAGATGGTGCCCACTGCAGAGGGGGGTTGGATATCCCATTGGGTGGGGTGCTCCGTTATTTGAATCTGGGTTCCCTTTCCATTCCCCAGCTATACTCATTTCCCTGAGGCCTGGCTACGTAACTACAAGGCCTGTCTTTATTTCCCTATGTACCTTTAGAAAACATGCCCATCCTGCTCCGGGAAACCCAGGCGCCCAGGAGCTGTGCTAATGAACGGCATCAAATTCTAAGTGAAGGGGCTCCGAGGGGTACTTCTAAAATAGCAAACTAGATTTAACTATAAAATACAGGTATGTTATACGTTAATCTCAAAATTAAGAAGAGTAAGCACAGACATAAAAGTGCCGCATGCCAACAAAACTATGTTGTGCTATGCAGAATTTCACCCAGCACCTCTGTTCACTTTCTTTTGGGTAAATTCCCTTCAAGTCGCTTAAGCCATCCTACATCCCTATGACATGCAGGGCACAGGTACACTAGAAGCGACACAGACACAATTGGGAACAGACACCCCACGCCCCCAAAGAGTAAACAGTCCACAGAAGGCAGATGTGCAAAGAACTGATCCTAAAATAAACCTTGAGGCTGACTGATACTGTGGCCAGGAAAGAGCTGCAGATTATGGTCTGAGAGAATGAAAGGTCAGGAACTACTGGCTTTCAGGGAGGGCTTCATGGAAGCAGCAGTATCCCTTGCCTGCACTGTAAAGGCTAAGGAGGATTATTACCGGCTGGGAAGAGAGAAACATCCCTTCACAGAACGATAGCACAGTGTGGACCAAAATTTAAAGGGGTCCCTAAGGGAGGACAGAGCCAAGGTCTAGGGCGGGCCTGCCTAGTGATCCTTTGAGTCAGCCCTCTCATCTGCAAAACGGACAGACTGCCATCCACCCTGCAAGGTTGCTGTGAGGTTCAAATAAAGTGTGTGGGACAGCCGTGACACACGTCTAGCCTAGAATGGCACTCAATAAGTGATGTTAGCCATAACTCGGAAGGAACCCAAGTGCTCAGGTACACTGGTACTTTATTCGATGGGCAAGACAAGGGCAGTGAGGATGGGCATGATATTATCAGACCTGTGAGCTGGATCACGGACTCCAGGAAACATTCTGGAGAAAGGCAGAGGAGATAAGAGATTAGAGGCAAACAAACTAATTAATGAAGCTATCATAATAATGCAGGAGAGACAAAGTGTGAACCTGAGCAAAGCATTTCAGAGATACAACTGGTGGCAACTGACAATCAGTGAGTGTGTGTGCACACACGTGCATATTGGAAAGAAGGCTGGAATGACTTCTTACTCAACTGGGGATAAAAACTTCTTAAAGCAATGGAGGTCTTGGCCTGAATGACTATGATCATGAAAAAGAGACAGAGAGAGAATCCGAGACTCACAAGTTTATGAGTTTAAGAGGTCCGTGGCTAGCAAGCTGCTAGACAGCTAAGGCTGGTTGGTGTGCAGGCACACAGTCAGGACTGCCACAAGCACGAAGGCTCAGCTGAACCAGGGGCCATTGGGGTGTGCAGCCTTGAGGGGGAAGAGCAGACACAGAAGGGGCCCAAGAAGAGGCCAACAAGGAGGTGGGAGAGGGGAGCTGGTAGGGCTCCAGGAACTGTGGAAGGAGGAGGAAGACTTTACCAAAGGGCTTGGACAGGGGTGAATGTTACCAAAAAGGCAAGCAGAACAAGGAAGATGATGCCCTGATAATTTTATTGGAGTGGATGCCTAAACCGTTAAGGAATATGTGGTACTGAAAAGTAAAGATAGGGAGTTACTCTTTCAAGGATTAAGACTCAGCGTTTACTGAAAAGGCATAAGACCTTGAAGATCTTTATTTCGAAATACAAAATACATTTTTAAAAAGTAAATAAATATAGTACCAACAAGGCAGGAATCTTGAGGCAGAATCAAGGAACAGGAAGGGGAAAATGAGTTCAACACATCCAGAAAAGAAGAGTCTGAGTCAGGTTAGAAAGAGGTGGAGTCGGCTGGGTACAGTGGCTCACGCCTAAAATCCCAGCACTTTGGGAGCCTGAGGTAGGAGGATCACAAGGTCAGGAGTTTAAGACCAGCCTGGCCAATATGGTGAAACCCCATCTCTACTAAAAAAATACAAAAATTAGCTGGGTGTGGTGGTGGTCGCCTGTAATCCCAGCTACTCAGGAGATTGAGGGGGGAGAATCACTTGAACCCAGGAGATGGAGTTTGCAGTGACTCAAGATCACGCTACTGTACTCTAGCCTGGGCAACAGAGTGAGACTCTTATCTAAAAAAAAAAGAAAAAAAAAAAACAGAGGTGGGGTCACACTGACATAGAGACACAGTAAGAAGCATACGTCATATAAAGCCAGGGGACAGTCTATGAAATGGAATGTAAATGACACCATCTGCAGGGTTGTCTTCTATGGTAGCTGCTCCTTCCTGACCCACTGGAGTGGCCGCCAAGCAGCCATGTCTACCGAACACGCCCATCCCTTGGCCAACAGCCCTTGGCCCATGTAGACTGGTCCAGGGTGGGGACCTGACCCCAGCTGATCCTAAGTTCCTTCTCTAAGAACCTGGAAAGAGAAACTAGTCTCTCTTCAAATAGCTGACTTATAACAAAAAAACTATGGGAGCTACCAGCAACCATATTTTCTGCTATGTGGTTGGACACAAATAAAAGCAAATCAGTATCATAATATCATGTGATACACGATCAATAAATACTTTATACCCAGCCATGTTATATAATTGCTCATTTAATGGGGTTTACATTAAGAAAGCAGCTAAAGCAATCAAAGCCGCTACTTGAGCAGTCCCATCAAGCTCTGCTGGACTCTGCCTCCCAGCTGCAGCCACTGCTGCCTTCGTCTGCAGGCTGGGCCACCCCAGTCCCTCAGAGAAACCACAGCAGGTGGCCTAGCAGCAGGCCGAGCTCTAGGAAGTTTGAAATTAGTCTGTCACCCAGAGACCCAGATGCTGGGGGGCAGGGGACGAGTTCTGGACTCACCTGGGCCTCTAGATCAAAATGTTCCCTAAGCCACACCCAACCCCACTGCCACTCCCACATGGTCCTCCTCGTTCTTACCCTTTTTCACTCACTCATATCCTCTTTCTTTCACTCACATACAAACTCACAACCCATGCCCCACACATGTCCCTCACACATGGATCCACAACACACACAGGGATGACTCACACACACAGATCCCCCATTCAAAGGTACACAGAAACCACTGTTCACCTCACACAGAAGGCACTGGCTTAGCAGTGAAGACAGAAAAAAGGAATGGCCCAGCTCACCAAGAGTCCAGTATGTCCCGAACCACAGCAGAGCAAGCCATGACAGAGTTCCTACATGCTGCCTTCTGCTTACAAAACTGCTTCCAGAAAGTCATCTATATCAACTACCATAGACAGAACTGAAAGAAGCTATTCTTTTCATCTCTGTGGCACACCAAGACAATAAAAGGCAACTGTAAGCAATTAATAAGTATTAGTTAACAATGAATCTGGCTGGGTGTGGTGGCTCATGCCTGTAAATCGAGGCAGGAGGATTCCCTGAAGTCAGGAGTTCAAGGCCAGCCTGACCAACATGGTGAAACCCCATCTCTACTAAAAATACAAAAACTAGCTGGGCATGGTGGCTCATGCCCATAGTCCCAGCTACTCAGGAGGCTGACAAGAATCACTTGAACCTGGAAAGCAGAGGTTGCAGTGAGCTGAGATCACACCACTGCACTCCAGCCTGGGCAACAGGCTGGTATGACTCAGTCTCAAAAATAAATAAATAAATAAATAAAATCTAAGAAAAGTCTTGGACATTATAGTTTTCAACACAATGAAAACTGGAATAATTTTTAATTTAATAATTTTTAAGAGGGAGGGGGTGAGGGTGAAAAAGATCCAGAGATGTTCCGTGTAATGTGGCCATAGGAGAGCTAACTAGAGGTGAAGTCAGCCCTAGCTCACAAAAGAACGTGCCAGTAGATACCATGGGTGAGGGAGATGACAATTAAATACAGCAACAGGGAGCTTTAACCCAAAAGTTACCCTGGGCAGACCTAAGACAACAGACTCCTACAGCCTGTGAAAAGGTCTGATAAACCAGTCCGGGAACACATTGGACATGTACCTTCGCCATGCTGAACTTTCTCTCTCTCCACGTTGTTCTATATCCCAGAAGCCACAGGGAAACTAGGAGCCAGGAGCCAGGGGCCACATCTCACCTGGATTACAGAACTGGCCTCCTTACTGGCAACTCCAAATCTACTCTTGTCTCATATACACAGAACTCAGAATGATCTTTCTAGAGCCCAGACATGATGAAATCACTGCCCTCTCTCACATGCTCCCATGGCTCCCAGCCAGATACAGAATGGAGTTCATCCTCCCTCACTGAGCTTCTAAGGCCTTCTATCATCTGGCCCTTGCCAACCTCTCCATTTCAATTTTCTATTGCTTCCTATTCAATCAAATTCATTCAACCCAAGTGCGTACTCCATGCCAGACACTGTTTTAGGTGGAAGGGATAAAATAATACAGTCAAAGTCCTGATCTTCATGGAGCTTATATTTTAGTGACAGGAGACACACAATAAACAATGGATATAATGTTAAGTGGTGATGGGTAAGTGATAAACAGAAAAAAATAATCAGAGTAAGGGAATAAAGAGCAACTGGGATGTGTTACAGATAGGGTCTCTCTAAAGAGCTAATAAATGCTCAAAACTGGAATGAAATTAGGAGAGAATCTTGTCCAGGAGAGACCAGGAGAGAACCTTGTCCAGGAGAAGAATGGTCTAGAAAGATGATTCCTCCAGAGCAGAAGCATGCTTGGGTTATTTTGAAGAACAGCAAGGGGAACAGCAAGGGGGCCAGTGGGGCTGGAATGTAGGGAGCATCAGGGAAAGTGGAAGAAGATAAAGTCAGAGAGGGAGCTCGGGCATAACTCACCCATGATGGCCTGGCAGGCAAGATAAGACATAAAGCTCTGTTAACACACGGTCATGTCCTGTGACTCCACCTACGCTTAGGGTGTCCTTCCCCACCTTTACGCATCTAGGAAACTGCTGTCCATCTTTCAAGCATAGCTGGGAAGTCACCAGATCTATGAAAGTTTCTGGGTACCCCCCAGCAGGCTGGAGAGAAGGGCTCCCTCCTTGGCTGCCTCAGTACTTTGAACACGCTGAACTGCAAACATCTATTTCTGTGTCTGTTTCCCTCAAAATCAAGAAGCGTATGAATCACCTGTAACTAGCACGGTGTTTAGCATGTATATATAGCAAGTGGTCAAAAATACATGTTGAGTGGAGCTGCTATTTAAACTAAAATATTAGTCATCAAGAGAGAAAAATAATGTAAACTTAGCCATAAGAAATTTTAACATGGAAATTACATATATACAGAAGAAACTTTTTTTTTTTTTTGAGATGGAGTTTCGGTCTTATTGCTTAGGCTGGAGTCCAATGGAGCAATCTCGGCTCACTGCAACCTTTACCTCCCACGTTCAAGTGATTCTCCTGCCTCAGCCTCCCAAGTAGCTGGGATTACAGGCATGTGCCACCACCATGCCCAGCTAATTTTGTATTTTTAGTAGAGACAGGGTTTCACCATGTTGGCCAGGCTGGTCTCAAACTCCTAACCTCAAGTGATCCACCCACCTCAGCCTCTCAAAGTGCTGGGATTACAGGTGTGAGCCACAGTGCCCGGCCCTGGAGAAACTTCAATTGCACAGATAAATCTAAACATATACAGTATAATCATAAATAAACAAATTCAATAAATACAGGCTCATACTGAAAAAATGATAAAAAGAAGATCCCCACTTAGGTGTGGAGAAAGACAGTAGGTAGATAAATAAGACACGTAGGTAATTATGAACTCAATTAATTGCAGGCTAATTTCCACCCACAAGCTGAAAAGAAGTATCCTCTGATTATATGAAATCTAGGACATCAGATGATCCCATTAAGAAGGTAGGCCATTTTGTCAAAAATAGGCTCTTGCTAGAGGTAACTTCCCAAGGATATATAGGATAAAAGTGTTTGTGAGGAGAGGAGAAAACCGGAGGAAAGGCTCTTACCTCCGCATCCAGAGTGGCTGAAGCCACAATCAATCGAAGATCCCCTCTCTTTTTCTGAATCTAAAGAAGAAGACATTAGGAAATAATGATAATAGTGTAATACTTACGGATGAAATAATTTGATATCTGAAATGTATTTTCAAAATAATTCAGTATGTCTTTTTTTTTTTTTTTTTTGCCTGAGGAGGAGGTAGGGGAGCTTACAGACGAAAGGACTGACTACAAATTAATAATTGTCAAAGGTAAAGGGGGGAGGGGCATTACACTATTCTTTCTAATTTTGTAAATGTATGGAATTTTCAAAGTAAAAGTATTTTTAATTATAAAAACCATAGAGAGGCTTTAAGACCCAAATTTGAATTTACTGACAATAAAATCATTTTTTCCTGATACCTAGGTCTCAAGATGGTTTGAATTTATGTATGAAAAAGTATTTTTACAGCAAATAAACAATAAATGATAACACCAAGACAGAAATATGGCCAAGAAAAGACAAAAGATATTAAGTTACTCAAAGAAATGGATAATCAACAGGCATAGGAAAGGTAATCAAATGAGCTATAGCTAAGATATATAATGAAATTTTTTTCTCCCCATCTATCCCACCAGCAAGGATTTTTTTTTTAAGGCTAAAACTCAGTGTTGGCAAAGATTCAGTGAAATTGGCCCTCTTATTATATATACTGTTCTTGAAAAAGATAAAAATGTGGTGGCATAATTCCCCCAAAGTATCAAAAAGTCTAAATCTTAGGCCATGGAATAAAATAATAATGAAAATAATAACAACTAATACAGACTAACATACGTGCTGGCCAAGAGGCCCTGCATATAGGTACACAGTGTGCCCGCTGTGCAAGGTGCCTGGCTGAGGGGGCTAGGGGCATCAGCAATCCAGCCCACTTGCCTCCTACCTAGCTCCGGACATCCTGCCAGAGGGGACATCTTTTTCTAATTTGCACAAAATTAGATCACGGTCTAGCTGTTACACTATGCCAGGCACCCACCTAAAAGCTTTTTGCTATCTTACTTAAGCTCCATAGCAAATCATAATATACAGCACCTATGTCTAATAGAACTCTCTTCAGTGATGAAGATTTTCCTTATTTGTACTGTCCAATGCATAAGCCACTAGCCACCTGTGGCTATAGAGCTCTTGAAAAATAGCCAATGTGACTGAGAACCTGAATTATTTTTACTTTTTTCTATTTCAATTAACTTATATCTTAATAGCCACAGGTGGCTCGTGGCTACCATAGAATAAAGTGTACCAGCACAGTTACAGAGACTACTATTATCCCCATTTTAGAGATAAGTAAACCCAACAAAGTCAGAATTTGAACCCAGGCAGTCTGACTCAACACCTACGCTCTTAATCACCCTGTTCTACCACTTCTTTCTAGACTCTAATTGGGAATCCGTCCAAAGAAAATAATCAGAAAATATGGGAAGGGAGGAGAAAGTGGAGGTAAGATTGAAACAAGATCAGCTGTGAGTTGTAATTGTTGACGCCAGGTGATGGGTACATGGGGTCATTACACACTTCTTTGGGATATGTTTCAATAATAATAAAATATTAATAAAAAATTAAAGAAAATAAACAGAAATTCTGCAGATTTAATTATAAGGGTACTTGTTGCAACAGTATTTATAATATTTAAAATCTGCAAGCCGTACAAATTGCTAACAGTAGGGGAAGTTAAATACTTTATGACAGAGATGTGATTAAACAGCCATTAAAAATAATATCTTTAGAGAATATTTAATGAGACAGGGAAATATTTTAATGTAATGTTAAGGGAAAATCCAAGATACAAATTAGTACATAAAATTCAATCAATCCCTAGTATGCCAAAACAGATCCAAGTACACACACACACACACACACACACACACACACACACAGAAAAGAGAAGAAAACATACCAATATTCTACCACTGCTTTTCTCTGAATGGGTGGTAGGATTATGGATGATTTTAATTTTCTTCCTTGGTATTGTGTTGTATTTTCCAAGTTGCTACAATAACTTTTATAATCAGGCAGCAAAATAAACACAAAAAATAAAAATCTGGCTGTGAAGTCATACCTTTTTTAGCAAGCCAATGGCAATGTCAGTGTATAAGGTCCTCTCATGGGCTTCGTCCAGCATGATGACACTAAGAAGTAAAGAGAAGCTTTCAGTGGGCCTCTAAAAAAACCACACATCATCTCATTTAGACCATCAAAGAGCTTCTGGGTATTTAGTCCTCAAACATTCACTTTGCATCAAAACAGAAGTCACTCTTCTTTGACAATGAGGCAATTCTTAGGTTAATAAAAATGGTGACATTAACATATCTGAATTTTTAAAATAGTGTACTATTGTTATCTTTAAGTGTTTTACCATCCACACTGAATTCCAACAGAATTTACTATCTGATTTTAAATGAAAACATAACCTATAACCCCACAGAGCTCATAAAAATCAGAACAGGCCAGGCACAGTGACTCACTTGTGTAATCCCAGCACTTTGGGAGGCCGAGGAGGGCGGATCATCCTGCCCAACATGGTGAAACCCTGTCTCTACTAAAAATACAGAATCAGCTGGACATGGTAGAACACGCCTGTAGTCCCAACTACTCAGGAGGCTGAGGCAGGAGAATTGCTTGAACCCAGGAGGCAGAGGTTGCACTGAGCCAAGATCTTGCCACTGCACTCCAGTCAAGCGACAGAGCGAGATTCTATCTCAGAAAAAAAAAAAAAAAAAGACAAAAAATCAGAACAAAACCCAACCACCTAAAGACTGTTAAGCCATAACAACAGTCAGAGAGGTAGATGACCATGGTTGTGATGCACATGTGCCAGGGGGTCAAATATGACACCCTCCTTGAGAATATAAGAGCCTGGGTGGGACAGCTTTAATGCTGTGAGTGACAGGACAGATATACAAGGAGAAGGAAAGTGATAAAAAAAAAATTATTTGGACTCTGTATATTACAGTCAACATGGGCCAGCTGGTTCTCTGTAATCACCAACAATCCTGGAGTGTGACAGAGGCAAAATAAAAAAGACAAGTCACCAGACTATTTAAGTAATGACAGGAATTTTAAGTGCCCATTTTTGACTGTCTGTAAAGGGCCATATTACTTAAATTCTGAGAAGAAGACCCAGGGTTCCAACAGCCAAGGTCAAGAGAAAAGCTTTGGGGCAGCTGAACACAGAAGTGAATCCCAGCTACGAACACACCTGCTTCCCCATCTTCCTGTGGACTTTGGAAACTAGGAAAGCTATCATAAGAAAAACACATTTACCTATATTTTGTTAATAATGGATCAACCATCATTTCCCTCACCAGCATTCCATCAGTAAGAAACTAAAAAATAAAAACACAAAGCTTTAGAAACAATTCACTTACATTATACATTAATGATATTTTTTAAGTTCAAGTGCAACCTCTTTGCCAGCATGTGTACAAGTAAATTCCCGTAAAGGACTATGGGAAAATGCCCCCATATTTTCATTATCAAGCAATGAAATTGTTCACAAAAGACTTTAAACACAGAGTTGTCAGCTGGAGTTGCAAATCTTTTAGCAGAATTTCACTTGCATTTATTATGAGACTATTAGCTAAGCCCCATTTCCTCTGGGCTTGTACCACCAGTACTATCGATGAAGAGGCAGTGAAGACAAACTGGTGTCTGCCCAAAGAAACACCCTAAGACTAAGATAATTGCTCTTCAAATGTCCCAAAGACTGCAGACTGCAGTTCTTGAGGTTATTAACTTAAACTCCAATTAATATTATTTTACAGGATCTAGACAGGATCATGGTTAAGAACATGGGCTATGGTGTCAGACTGCTGGGAGTTCAGATCCTGGCTCTATCTCTTACTAGCTGTGTGAACCTTGGGCAAGTTACTTATCTTCTCTGTCCTTGATTGCTCATTTGTAAAATGCAAAAATGTAATTGCAAGTTACTTATCTTCTCTGTCCCTGATTGCTCATTTGTAAACTGAGGTAATCAAAGTATTTACCTCACCAAGTTATTGTGAAAAATAAATGAGATAGTATAGTAGTTCCTTGGTTATCCTTGGGGGGCTGATTCCAGAAACCTCCCATTCACACCAAAATCTGCAGATGCTCAAGTCCATTATATAAAATGGCATAGTGTTTGCATATAACCTATGCATATCCTCTATGCATATATGATAACCTTTACTTATATAATAACCTATGCATATCCTCTCATATACTTTAAATCATCTCTGAATTACTCAGAATGCCTAAAACAATGAAAATATTATATAGTTGTTACGCTGTATTGTTTTATTAATTTACATTATTTTTATTTTTGTTTTTTAGTATTAGCAATTCAAGATTGGTTGAATCCACAGATGCAGAACCTGCAGAATACAGAGGACTGACTGTACATGTAAAGCATTTAGCATCGGACCAAGCACACAGTAATGTTCAAGAAAACTCAGCTAATATTGTTTAAGATTAATGGATGTTTATAAAATGCTTCGGTAACAGTCTTCTTAACCTACTGAATTTGTTTTTAGGTTAAGCCATCTCCCTTGCATGGTGTATCTTAGTGTTTTTACTTTTTTTGTTTTAAGTGTGGGATGCATTCCCATATTGTTCTTGGACCCAGTACTAGCTGCCACATACATACACAAGAGTGAAAGTGAGTACTTGCCACCAACAACGAAGCACCAGTCAAGAACTGAGCACCTTGGAATTATGACCAAATGGAATATAAAAGGTTTTTACAGAAGGCTCAAAGGCTTTTATGGTTATGCGATCCACTGAAAATTAGCTAGTTCAAATATATCTGATGGTACAGAAAAATATTCCCTTCACCTAGCAAGACAAATGTAACAAAATACAGTAACTTGGAAAATAAGGTACATATTTTATAAATCACTGCATTGTTCATTCAGCTCATCTGATTATTTTCAATTTTCCTCTGTTGCAAATTAAAAGGTAACTGAGATTCTAATAACCAATTTTCATTTCATCAGATTATTTTCATTCACTGTTTTATTGCACTGTCTGATTAGACTTTGATTCCAGCACGGTGGTAGGTGGTAGACACCCTATTGAGTTGATTATACTCTGATTACTATTGATGCTAATTATTTCAATATTAGTAACTAGGCCAAAGAACACATATATAAAATTCATTTTCATATGAAAATGCAAAAGTACTAATTAGTGAAAACAACATTCATGAATTCTACACTTCATCAGCTTATACTATGTGGTCTCTATTTTTAAGTCTTTTACAGGCTTGTTTCTATATTTCGATAGCTATTTGAGTCACTGAAAATACAATAAAATACACATAAGAAAAGACAGCTTTGAGTCCTGGTCCTATCACTGATTGGCATATAATATCAAGCAAGTCATTCAACCTTCCAAGCCCTTAACCTCTTCGTCTGTAGAACCAAGGACTAAACCTTATTTCCAAGCTCCTTTCTGGGATAAGATTCCAGGACTCTTTGAAAATCCTCTGTGTCTCCCAGCTGACTAAAGTCCCTGAATGTCAAGTAATTTCCTACACTTTCTGCCATGGTATCAATGTCCTGTACAGCAGCAAAGACTACACATTTTTAATTCTCCCAAAATAACCTTCTTCCTTATTTACACTAGGAAAAGCAGCTTAAGCACTTTACCTTAATTCTCGTGGCCAGCTGATCGGTGCAGTCATCAAAGCGGATGCAGTAGCCCACCTCGTGGCCCAGCACTGCACCCCTTTCTTCAGCTACTCTCCCTGCAACCTTTGGGAAGAAAGATCATGCTGAAAATAGAGACATAGAAATTACTGCACAGAGCACATACTATGGAAAATCTAAAGGTCATTTATATTCTAAATAGTATGTGAATACAATGAAAAATAAAAAGAGGCAAGTTACTAGAGAACAAGCATAATAACTTTTGCAATTTATGATTATTATTATTATTATTTTGAGACAGAGTCTCACTCTGTCACCCAGGATGGAGTGCAGTGGCACAATCTTGGCGCACTGCAACCTCCACCTCTCAGGTTCAAACAATTCTCCTGCCTCAGCCTCCCAAGTAGCTGGGATTACAGGTAAGTGCCACCAGGCCCAATTAATTTTTGTATTTTTAGTGGAGACGGGGTTTTGTCATGTTGGCCAGGCTGGTCTCAAACTCCTGACCTCAAGCTATTCACCTGCCTCAGCCTCTCAAAGTGCTAGGATTACAGATGTGAGCCACCACGCCCACCCAATTATTAACTTATACATCTCACTTCATTCTATAATGGTCTTGGGGCAACTTATAAGAACATTCATAATGAAAAGCAAAATCACATAAAAATGTTACAGGTCAAGATCCAAAAAATTACAGAAAAAAGTTCAAAACATCAAAGCCAATGAGAAAATGTTAAACATAGATGTGCCAAAGTTACTTCAGTTGAGCCACAAATTCAGCTCTGAATTTGGTGGCCAAAGCAAAAAGGAAAGTAAAAGAAATGAGATTCACCCTGCTCCTAAAGAAAGAGCACACCAACCAGGGACAACTTTCCATCTCCACACCCGAAAATAAAGCCCATCCCCCTGGACCATGAAGGCAGAACAGGAATTACCACATTCAAAAGTGGGCCCGTTTCATTTTCTCCTTGAAAGCAAAGTTTCAAGAGTGAGATACCTGAAACAGTTCACAAATGTGTCCCAGCTGCCAAAGCCACTGAGGGGGAAATACAGACAAGAACTCAGGTTTAAAATAAAGGGGGCAGATGAGTGAATGAGAAGATTAATTAAAAAAAAAAATCCAAGGTAACATAATAAAGTGAAAGTAAAAGACAAAATATTTAGTACATTATGAAGACTGTAAACTAAAGACAGATTTTTCACCTGTCAAAATACAACAACAAAAAAAAGTGAGGGAAAGAAAGAGAAAAATGAATCCAATGGCAAGATCTCCACTTTCCCCTAGAAGGCTATTCCAAAGTTAACTTACTAACAGAAAATATTTAAAATAATGAATAAGCATGAAAGTGGAAGATCAATAACGCATATCATTTAGTTTAATTTAAAAGAAAATAGGACCAGACACTGGCTCACACTTATAATCCCAGCACTTGAGAGGCTGAGGCAGGTCAGGAGTTCAAGACCAGCCTGCCCAACATGGTAAAACCCCGTCTCTACTAAAAATACAAAAAGTTAGTTGGGCATGGTGGCATGCACCTGTAATCCCAGCTACTCGCAGGAGACTGAGGCAGGAGAATCACTTAAACCCAGGAGGTGGAGGTTGCAGTGAGCCAAGATCACGCCACTACACTCCAGCCTGGGTGACACAGAGAGACTCCATCTTAAAAAAAAAAGAAAAAAAGAAAAAAGAAAAAAGTTTAGTATCCACCACATAAACTACCTAACTGAAAAGAAACAAAGGGAAGCAATATTAATAGAGGCTTCTCAGGGACCCAGCACACCAATCACCACGGAAGGAAGGAGTTCAGTCTCCCTCTTTCACAGGTAAGGCAACCTTCCCAGCACCCACGCAGTTCCCAAGGTGCTGACTTTATAACATTGCTGACACAGGAGGTGTCCTCAGGCAGAGCTAACTGCTCCAGCCTTTCCACCCCAGCAGCCCCAGGCTCAGGAGGGCAGAGGCCCCCGCACTCAGCTTCTGAGCCAGGCAACACCCAGGCGTTTCCTGTCCATCAGTGTTTAAGACATTGAAGAGCAGATGAAGATCAGAAGCAGCTCTGCCTGGTGACTTGAAATTACAGAATGGGGAGGCCAAAACCAAATCAATCATTCAGCAGCTGCTCTATATCATGCAGGCTTTCAAAACATCTTATGAAACCAGAAAGTTATCCTACACTGCTGTATCTCTGGAGGTTGTATTTCCCAATGACCAGCATTTCACCAAGACAGATTTGTTACTGTTATTGTTCCAATTTCAACTCTACATGGTATTATATTATAAATCTCAGAATATGGTACAGATAATGTGTGCACAGAGATACCAGAAACTTACAGGGAAAATAGGCTTGCAAGGATGAGCACACATAAATATATACACCTACTATGTACCCAAAAAAATTTTAAGTTAAAAAAAAGAATGAGCATAAACAAATCTCAGTAAAAATATAATCATTTAATGGCTCTATAAGGCAAAAGCCAAACCTGTTTACTCTTATTCCTTCACTATTTGAATACATTTGCTATAAAAAGTATGTATTTTTATTTTCAAGCTCTATTTTTTAATTTTTATTATTTATACTCACACAAGATTATATTCTATTGGCTTTTTAATAGATTTTTATCTCAATCACTTTAGTTCTGCTCCCAATAACCTCATCAACTAGACTAGACAAATACTATCTTTTTGAAAGACCAAAAGGAAAGGGAAGTAAAAAATATTAAAAAAAAAAAAAAAAAATCACTGAGCACCTACCACTAGCAAGTGCTGTGCTCTAAGCTTTCACAAATTTGTATCTCATTAAAGATACACACAGCCCATGAGGTAGGCAAGACACTCTTGTATTTACAAATGACGAAACTGAAATAAGACAGGTGTTAGACCTTATTCTGAATCACGGGTCAGGGAGGACATGGTCTTGAAGTCAAACCCAGACCATGTAAGTTCAACAAGCATACTCATTACTAACTGCATCTCACAGAGACCAAGCAACAGCTTATGCAGTCTGTTTTTAAGTTCTGAGATTGTTTTCAGATTTTAATCTGCACATAAAGTACTTTCTGAGATGTAGCATTTCGAACCTGACAGCCCTATTAACATTACATGCTCTTTGCTCTTTCAAGAGAAAGCTGTGGTTTCATGTAAGCTATCCATGGTTACAAATTTGGAGTTAAAATGCAAACTGATTAAGAGTTGAGATTCCAAACCACAAACAGGAAAAAATGCTCTAATTTTTAGGTAACTGAGTTATATTTCAGTGACAAAAAATGTTAACTCTAGCATTGCAATTTAGTTTCCAAACTGTTATCACTATTTTCATACAAAAACACAACAACACACACACAACTTGTAAAATTGTATTACTTCTTAATTAAACACTATTAGAAAGTGAACATTGGGCAAAATAATGACATAATAATTAAAACTTGGTACAGAACAAAAATAACTTGGGGAAATAGAATTAATTTCTTGTCCAGGTAATGATGGCAAACTAAAGGCCCTACTTCCTTTTCTTAAAGTTTTTTTTTTTTTTTTTTT
>NW_016107333.1:2867855-2871704 GCF_001604975.1 Cebus imitator
GCGGGTGGATCACAAGGTCAAGAGATCGAGACCATCCTGGTCAACATGATGAAACCCCGTCTCTACTAAAAATACAAAAAATCAGCTGGGCATGGTGGCACGTGCCTGTAATCCCAACTACTCAGGGGGCTGAGGCAGGAGAATTGCCTGAACCCAGGAGGCGGAGGCTATGGTGAGCCAAGATCATGCCACTGCACTCTAGCCTGGGTAACGAGAGCAAAACTCTGTCTCAAAAACAAAACAAAACAAAACAAAACAAAAACAAACAAACAAAAAAAGAATTAAAATATACTATCAACAAAACGCTTATGGTGGCTCAAGTATCTACACAGTGATCCTCAGTTCCAAAAGGCAGTGAGCAAAGTCTGCACAGTTTGCAGGGACAGTGTGATCAAGAATTTTATATCAACAGAAACCACAACTGAACATTCTCAAGCATATAAAAAAAATTGCTGAATGATAAAATTCAGCCAATACAAGAAATAAAAGCAAAACAAGCAATTTAAGGTTGGTAAAACCTGTGGGTAACCCCCCCATTATAGGCACCGAGGAATGAGAGCTAAGCAGAACCCTGGCACAGTTAGGGCTTGAGGAATATCTCAATTTATAGTGTTACTGCTCAGCTATTTCCTTTTATATAATCCTTTACATAATCATATATTAGTTTATAGAAATAGGGCTTGAAGAATCCCTTTATATAATCCTCTATACATAATCATATAATAGTTGATAGTATGAGTGTCTAAAGAATATTTCCCTACATATATACCTATAATTATATCTTAGTTAATATCAGAGGAATGCCTAGAGCAGACACAGTGCAGAGCATGATTTAAGGGAAAATAGTTATACCAGGACAAGAATCCATGGCCCAGGTGGCAGCATTCAGTATCATAAAGATACCCGCTGTATGGCAGGCTTGGGGTGAGAGCCACTCCACCTGATAAAGGGGTTGTAGGGCTTTGCTCCAGTTCTTGTGGAAGGCTGCCCTCAGAATGGCAATCCACCTTGGTGACGGTGAACTTTATCAGCTCTTGCTACTGTGCTGCTTGAAAAGCATCTTCCCACAGAACCCATTGGAAGCTGCCAGAAGGTGGCAGTAACCTTGACAGCTCTGTCACTGCTATGTGACTTAAAACATCCTCCTATAAATCTCCTTAGAGGTAATTTGCCCATAGATAGAAGCATTGCACACTGCACCCTCTTCACTGCACACAGCCCACCTTCAAGCCTCGGTGACCTAATGGGGGTGGACCCCTTACTGGCCCTTGCCTTCATGGGAACGGGCCCCTTGCTGCGCGCTGTCCACCTCCTGACCTAGGTGACCTAATGGGGGTGGAGCCCATGTTTTATTGCTCACGACCCTATCACTATCCTTAAAGATGATTTCACTCACTGCCCTGCCCCGTAACCTATACACAATAAATACTCATGCTTCTGGACATTTGGGGCCTCGCCTGACTCCGCTTATAGGTGGCGTGGCCCCCGAGCCCAGCTGTGTTTTCTTTGTACTTCTGTGTCCTGTCTCTATTTCTCGGATCCTGCGCCTCAGCACAGTATAAGG
Source organism: Cebus imitator (assembly GCF_001604975.1). Taxonomy (NCBI): domain Eukaryota; kingdom Metazoa; phylum Chordata; class Mammalia; order Primates; family Cebidae; genus Cebus; species Cebus imitator. Next base: position 2,869,420 of record NW_016107333.1, read on the forward strand.
CTCACTCCACGACCCTGTGGGGCACTCAGCCCTACACCTGGCTCCCAACGTGCCCTACAAAAACCATGGAAAATAGTGGTGAGTACTGAATCAAGTTAAGCTAGATTTAAGGTTAAACACCGGTGAGAATTATGATTAAGAACATGTACGTTATAAATCTTGAAATGAAAATGATAGGACTATATCAACGACAAATGGAGAAAGGGAAGGTGGAAAGCAGAATACATGTGCTAATTTCTTCTTCTTTCATAACAGGATGCTATAACATGTAATTTGAAATATAGGTAACATCCTGATGTTTTTTCTACTCTTTTTTCTTACTTTTCAAACTTTAATAAATTATTTTGGGGTGAACATTTATCCAAAGTACAGTTGCTACTCCTACTTCACTAAAGTTTCCTATTTTGTTAAATTGAATAAAAAACAAATATTGGATATGATCTCATTTTCATAAAATTATTTCTATCTCGCCAACCATTCATCTTCATCTTCAGGAGATGCTTGGAATGATGTTCACAAACATTCACATGCTGGATGGTAAAACTGGGGGTTTTAAAAAAAAATTGTTTTTTATTTCCTCAGCACTTTATTACTTAAAATGTTTGTAACGTGCAGTATCAATTTAACAAAAATATTCAAATCATAATTCTTTTAAAACTGAAGAACTGGCTGGGCGCTCACGCCTGTAATCCCAGCACTTTGGGAGGTCAAAACGGGCGGACCACGAGGTCAGGAGTTTGAGACCAGCCTGGCCAACATGGTAAAACCCCATCTCTACTAAAAATACAAAAAAAAAAAAAAAAAAAAAATTAGCCAGACGTGGTAGTGCACACCTGTAATCCCAGCTACTCAGGAGGCTGAGGCTGGAGAATTGCTTGAACCCAGGAGGTGGAGGTTACAGTGAGCCGAGATCACGCCACTACACTGCAGCCTGGGCAACGGAGTGAGACTCCGTCTCGGAAAACAAAAAGCAACTATAGACCTAAATTCTTAAGGAGCAACTTCTATTCATCTAAAGCCTTTAGGAAATGTAAACAAATCACAAATGTAGACAACGCAGACAGAATCTTTCCAATACAAAAAGAAACTCACTGTAACAGCAGCCACTCTTCGGGGTTGGGTCACTCCTACCACTCTTCCTTCAGCTGTCCAGCCAGCTTCTGCAAGGTACTACAAACAAAATCACATCTAAGTACACATATGATACCACTTTTCCAGAAACAATCTCCCCCAAGATGCTCCTGTACTGTGTTAAAATCACTAAGAAAGGAAACAGCACAGTTCTTGTCCCAGCAGAACTTTGGAAATTATTTTACAGATGAAGAATCTGAGGCTTGGTAATGTTAGGTAATTTACTTAAGTTCACATCAAAGCTGATCAACAGAAGAACTAAGGCACAATTCTAGCATTCTGACATCCCAGTCCTGGAAAATCTCCATATACTACAGATGCCTCAAGGAAAAAAATTATCAAGAGGTCCCTCAAAACAATGCTAAATCTGTAGAACAAAGAAATTTTAAGCACATATAAAGATGGCTCAATATAAATATCAACCACACAACACATTTTAGTCATATCAAAACAACTGGATTTTACATATATATGAATATATGCCATTAGATTATATTAGTACACATATATAAAATTTGATTGACCAGGCATGGTGGCTCACGCCTGTAATTCCAGCACTTCGGGAGGCCGAGGCAGGCAAATCACCTGAAGTCAGGAGTTCAGGACCACCTGGCCAAGATAGTGAAACTCTGTCTCTACCAAAAATGTAAAAAATTAGGCAGGTGTGGTGGTGCACCCTTGTAATCCCAGCTACTCAGGAGGCCAAGGCAGGAGAATCACTTGAACCTGGGAGCTGGAGGTCACAGTGAGCCAAGATTGTGCCACTGCACTCCAGCCAGGGTGACAGAGCGAGACTCTGTTTCAAAAAAAAAAAAAGTGATTAAGTATATTTATCTGGTTTATGTACTTACTTAATATCTATGTATTTTTTGATTACATGCACTTAAAATCCAATATGGGGCTGGGCGCGGTGGCTCACACTTGTAATCCCAACATTTTGGGAGGCTGAGGCAGGTGGATCCCCTGAGGTCTGGAGTTTAGGACCAGCCTGGCCAACAGGGTGAAACCCCATCTCTTAAAAAAAAAGAATTATTAAAAAAAAAAATTCAATATGGATAACAATGGTTATCAGTTACATGTTTTTCTCACATCTAATTGTTTACAATGAACATATATTACTTCTATAATAGAAAAAAGATTTTATTTATTTATTT
>NW_016107333.1:2872229-2902470 GCF_001604975.1 Cebus imitator
AAAAAAAAAAAAAAAAGATTTTAAAAGTTACTGCATGTATCTGCTCATATGTTCAAAAGAAATAAAGGAAGGACAATATAGATACTAAAAAAAATGGTTGTCTACAGGAAATGGTTGGGAAAGGTATAGAAAGAAAGGAAATGGAGGCACGGTAACAGGGATGAAGAGGGAGTAGCAATGCTCTGAATAGATCTTTTTGTGTAGCTCTGACTCTCAGAACCACAGGCATGTTTCACATACTTTTCAAATACCCGAAAGACAAATAAGACCAACAAGGATGTGGAGGGAAACCTAAAGGAAATACAAGCACTAACAGATGACCCTTTCTATACTACAAGTGAATAACAGAACCACACTGGAGGGGGTGGAAAAGAAAAGAATTAACCTAACTCATGATAGAAAAACATATCTTGGCTTGATGTTATAAGGATAAGACAGAAAGAACTGTAAATAAATGCTGTAATCTAGTTAGTAAACATTAGTAAGTATCCAAACAAGATCATGGGTTAGCAATTCTGAAACTATTTTAATGAATCCATACATAAGCTGCAGAAAAAGAGGACTAAGCTTCTCATTGTTGCAGATAAGTTATAAATAAGGAAAGGCTCAAATAAGCCCTATGGTATTAGACTGGAATCAGAAACATCTTCATAAACTCATGGTGTTTAAGATATAGATGGATAGACAGACACAGACAGCTGGATGCTTTTATAACGTATGGCTCAATATTCATAAATATATTTCCTAAGTCTGCTCACTGAGATTCAGCAATGGCATCTCAGTAGCAATGAGCACTCTAGCACCCAGATCCTGATTGTGATTTCTTTTTTTTTTTTTGAGACAGTCTCACTGTCACCCAGGCTGGAGTACACTGGCGCAGTCTCAGCTCACTGCAACCTCCGTCTTCCAGGTTTAAACAATTCTCCTGCCTCAGCCTCCCTAGTAGCTGGGATTACAGACTCCTGCCACCACACCCAGCTAATTTTTGTATTTGTTTAGTAGAGACGGGATTTTGCCATGTTGGCCAGGTTGGTCTCCAACTCCTGACCTCAGATGATCCACCCGCCTCACCCTCCCAAAGTGCTGGGATTGCAGACATGAGCCACCACGCCCAGCCCCAGATGATGATTTCTAAACACCATTCTCCAATAAAAGGAACCAGGGCTTGTGTAGGGAAAATATACCTCAAGCCTGAAGCATCTTGTGGTACTAGAAAGTAAGGAGGTGGTCAAAAAAAATGAAAGCTTTTAGAAAGAAAACAGGAGCCAAAATGAAGGGGCTCCTAATGTTCAAAGATGAAACAATTTGAGCAACACAATAAATAATGACAGTATGGGGTTTTAATGCATAGAAAAAACAAGTATCTATGAATCTATATTGATAGACACAAATAATCTAACAAATAAATAAATAAGGAACAAAGCACAGGTCCTCCTTACAGAAAATTCCATTTAATAAAGATAGAGGGAAAGAGGAGAAAAATTACCACTGCTGCAGACAGGATCCACTGTGGGGGGTGCTGAGCTTAGTAGGTGAGAGTTTGAAGAAAAGCAGAATATTTGCAGTGTGAAAATATGTCCCCCAAGATACACATCAACTAAAAAGGGGAAGGTAGTAGCTTCATAGGTGAAACCTGGAACCTTAACCGAGTGACCAAGGTTGCTATTACCAGTGACAAGGCCTATCAACATCACAAACCCTTGATAGGATGCACTAAGGATACAATAACATTTCTACAGTATTCTTGCCAAAAATATATAAGCTCCTTTGAGAAAACATGACATAAACCCAAACTGAGGAACATTCCACAAAGTAAATCCCATTATTCTTTTAAAGTGTCAAGTTCATGAAAGATGAAGACATATTGAGGAATTCGCATACCCTGGAGAAGATTAGGGAGAAATAACAGCTAAATGCAATGTAGGGTCCTAGAATTATTTTAAAAAGAACCTTAGTAGGAAAACTGATGAGATTTAAATAAGATCTATAGTCTAGTTACTAATATCGTACCAACATTAATGTCCTGATTTTGATCTCTGTATTAGAAGTAAAATAAAGAGTATAAGGAAATTCTGTATTATTTTTTGTAACTCTTCTATTATTCTACAAGTAGTTAAAAATAAAGTTTAGAAAATGACTAAGAAACAAAATGTTGTAGATAATATAGGGTTTTTGCTATAAAAACTATAAAGTTTCTCTTGTATTAAATACAAACACAAAACACTACCAACCACCACAATCAATGCAAATACAAAAACAGAACTGTAAGAATAATAGCTAAGAGTCAATGAGTACCTTACTAAGTGCCAGGAACTGTGCTGAGTGCCTTATACGCATTACCTCATTTAATCCTCAAAACAAATCCTATAAGGAAGGTAACATCATCATCAACAATACACAGATGAGGAAACAAAGAGGCCACACAATTTGTCCAAGGAAACAAATAAAAATCTGTGTCCTGGACTTCAAGCTCAGCAAACCACAATCATGACACATAAACAGAACACAACATATTATCCAACTTCAAACACACATAGCCAATCTCTTAGCAGTAGTGTTAAGTCAAAGAAAAATAAATTCCATAAAAATAAACCTTTCATAAAGCTAGTCACCTCAATACCTTGTGTGATTCAGACTTCTACAGCATGCTTATGATTGCTGAGAGGTGGAAATTTAAAGATACTGAAAAAGCAGGTGTAGTGCTGATGTCATGGAGGGAGGTCACTAAAACATAGCTGAAGTCCACTTGAGTTCTCCACTCCTTTTTTTTTTCTTTTATTATTATTATTTTTTAGATAGTTTTCCACTCTTTTTAAAAATCACTAAATCTGGGCCTCTAGCTAAAGAACAGAATTAGGAAGAACTCCACCAATAACAGTACTAATAAAAACTGTACTTAAGATGAGCTTATATTCATAGCCCTTTCTTTCTTTTTACAGAACTCTAATAAAATATATATATATATATATATCACCTAGGTTCTACATATAGTTTGTAGAATTTCAAAATTATTAAGTATTTGGTACTTTTGCATGTTGTTTTTTCCCAAGGAAAGGAATTACATAAATCTAGCAAAAGAGAAAAACCTGCTCCATATCCTTGCTGTAATCTTTAGTTCCTCAGCCATCCCAATTTCCCCAGGCCATAACCCAAATTTAGCTTCACAATAAGTTGGAAACAGTGACGGTCTCAGAGACGGGGAACCGAGTGGCTAGGAGAAAAGGGAATGCTCCTCCATAGGAGGGGAAGCAGATATTTGGATCAATAACACAATCTATTACAATGATCTAGTCATTTTCAATAGCAAAGCTTAGGAGATTCACTTTTGACCATTTATTCCCTTGTTCTTCTTGAATTTTGAACCATGTAAATGTATTTCCTGTTTTTAAAAAGTGTTTACAATAAAATACAATTCCTTAAAATAATTCAATTCAAATGTACGTGTTTTGAGCCAGCAACTCCATATTTTGTTTATTCTATAAAGGTATCTATATATGTGCAAAATGACTTACGTGTAAATTGATTCCACTGCAATCATTGTGATAATACAAAACTGTAAACAACCTAAAAGTCTCTCATTTGGGGATTGGAAAATTATGTTCACATATTAGAATCTACAGAACTGAAAAAAAAACAACAATACATTATGTGAAAAAAAAGACAAAGTGTGAAGGCATTATCTGGCTTCAAAACACACTACAAAGCTATACACAAAACAGCATGGTCCTCACATAAAAACAGACACATGGACCAATGGAACAGAACAGAGAACCCGGAAATAAATCCACACATTTAAAGCCAAGTGAGTTTTCAACAAAAGCACCAAGGACACATCTTAGGGAAAGGATAATCTTTTTAATAAATGGTGCTAGGAAAACTGAATAATCATGCAGAAAAATGAAACCAGTTCCATCTCACCACATATAAAAATAAAATTAAAAAGGATAAAAGACTAAAATGAAAGGCCCAAAGTTATGAAACTACCAGAAAAAAACAGAGGGGAAAAACTTATGACACTGGTATGGGCAAGGATTTTTTGGATATGACTTCAAAAGCACAGGCAACAAAAAGCAAAAACAGACAAATGGGATTGCATCAAACTAAAAAGCTTCTGTACAACAAAGATAATGATCAACAGAGTGAAGAGAAAACCTACAGAATGGGAGAAAATAAATGCAAACTATGATCTGATAAAGGGTTAATATCTAGAATACATAAGGAGCTCAAACAATTCAATAGCAAAAAAACAAAACTCCAATTTAAAATGAGTAAAAGGGTGTGATTCCGCCCTGCGCGGCTGTTGTCTGAAGCAGGAGTCGTTTATCTCCGTACACCTTCTCTCCCACCTAAGTACATGCCACCACCCCATGGAAGTTTCAATGCACACAGACATGAGCCCTCTGAGGCCCCAGAACTATCTTTTTGGTTGTGAACTAAAGGCAGGCAAAGATAATCACTTTAAGGTGGACAATAATGAAAATGAGCACCAGTTATCTTTAAGAACGGTCAGTTTAGGGGCTGGTGCAAAGGATGGATTACACATTGTTGAAGCAGAGGCAATGAGTTACGAAGGCAGTCCAATTAAAGTAACACTGGCAACTTTGAAAATGTCTGTACAGCCAATGTTTCCCTTGGGGGCTTTGAAATAACACCACCAGTGCTCTTACAGTTGAAGTGAGGTTCAGGGCCAGCGTATGCTAGTGGACAGCATTTAGTAGCTGTGGAGTAAGAAGAGTCAGCAGAGTCAGAAGATAAAGAGGAGGAAGATGTGAAACTCTTAAATATATCTGGAAGGCGATCTGCCCCTGGAGGTGGTAGCAAGGCTCCACAGAAAAAAGTAAAACTTGCTGAAGACGATGATGATGATGATGATTTTGATGATGAGGAAACTGAAAAAAAAAAGCGCCAGTGAAGAAACCTATACAAGATACTCCAGCCAAAAATGCACAAAAGTCAAGTCAGAATGGAAATGACTCAAAACTATTAACACCTAGATCAAAACATCAAAAGTTCTGTAAAAGACACTAAAGCAAAAATGCAAACAAGTACAGAAAAAGGTGGTTCTCTTCCCGAAGTGGAAGCCAAGTTCATCAATTATGTGAAGAATTGCTTCTGGATGACTGACCAGGAGGCTATTCAAGAACCCTAGCAGTGGACGAAGTCTCTTTAAGAAAACAGTTCAAACAATCTGTTAAAAATTTTCCATCTTATTTCATTCTGCAAGTTGATATCTGGCTGTCCTTTTTATAATACAGAGTGAGAACTTTCCTTACCGTGTTTGGTAAATATTGCCCAGGTTCCATTGCCAAGAATGTGTTGTCCAAAATGCCTGTTTAGTTTTTAAAAAGGAATTCCACCCTTTGTTTGGTTTTAGGTATGTATGGAATGTTATGGACGTAGTAGTAGCGGTGGTCAGACATGGCAATGGTGGGGAGACGAAAAAACACATGGCAATAAAACTCAGTATTTTACTTAAGTAAAAAAAAAAAATGGGCAAAAGATCTGAATAGACATTTCTCAAAAGAAGATGCACAACAGGTTTATTATTTAATATATATATGAAATAATGTTCAACATCACTAATCATCAGGAAAATGCAAAACAAAACCACAATGAGTTACCACCTCATCCCAGTTAGAATGGCTACTATCAAAAAGATGAAAGACAGCAAATGTTGGCAAGAAAGTGGAGAAAAGGGAACCCTTGCACACTGTTGGTGGAAATGTAAACTAGTACGGCCACTATGGACAACAATATGGAGGTTTCCTGAAAAATTAAAAACAGAACTATTATATGATCCAGCAATCCCACTACTGGGTATTTATTCACAGGAAAGGAAACCAGAACATCAAAGAGACATCTGCATTGCCATCACTATTCACAACAGCTAAGATTTGGAATCAGCCTAAGTGTCCATCAACAGATGAATGGATTTTTAAAATCTGATACATACACACATATACACAACAGAATACTACTCTGCCATAAAAAAAGAATGAAATCCTGTCATTTGCGACACATAGATGAACCTAGAGGACATCATATTAAGTGAAATAAGCCAAGCACAGAAGGGCAAATACTGCATGATCTCACTCAGAATCTAAAACAGTTGATCTTACAAAAGTGGAGACTAGAACGGTGAACACTAGGGGCTGCAAAGGAGAGAGGGTAACAGGGAGTGCAGAGAATAAAAGGCTGGTGAACAAGCACAGAGTTACCGTTAGGTGAAACAAGGTCTGGTGTTTTACTGCACAGTAGAGTAGCTATAGTTACAATGTGCTGTAGACTTCAAAATGGCTAAGAGAGGATTCTGAATGTTCTCACCACAAAGTAATGATAAATGTTTGAGGTGAGGGATATGTCAACAACCTTGATTTGATCATTATACAACATATACACATATCAAAACATTACACTGTATCTCATAAATATGCATAATGTGTCAATTCAAAACAACTTTTTAAAACTAAATAAGTAGGGCCGGGTGTGATGGCTCATGCCTGTAATCCTAGCACTTCGGGAGGCAGAGGCGGGCGGATCATGAAGTCAGCAGTTCGAGACTAGCCTGACCAACATGGTGAAACCCCTCTCTACTAAAAATACAAAAATTAGCTGGGTGTGGTGGTGCACACTTGTAATCCCAGCTATTCAGGAGGCTGAGGCAGAATTGCTTGAACCCAGGAGGCAGAGGTTGTTGCTGTAAGCCAAGATTGCGCCACTGCACTCCAGCCTGGGTGACAGAGCAAGACTCTGTCTAAAATAAATAAATAAATAAGTTAAAAAAAAAAAGACAAGGCATACTAAAACATGTATAGATATTTCATGTTTAAAATAGGGCATATATGTGCATACACACGCACACACTCTCTCTCTCTCTCTCTCTGTGTAAATGCATGAAAAAATTTCTACCAAAAAACTGACAATATTGATTATAACTGCACAAAGGAAACAGGTACCAGGAAGACAGGGCAGAAGGAAATCTCTCTTTTTACGTCCCTTTGTGACTTCTGATTTTTTTTTTTTTTTTTTTTTTTTTTTTTTTTTTTTTTTTTTTTTTTTTTTTTTTTTTTTTTTTTTTTTTTTTTTTTGAGACGGAGTCTTGCTCTGTTGCCAGGTGGAGTACAGTGGCACAATCTCGGCTCACTGCAACCTCTGCCTCCCGAGTTCCAGCGATTCTCCTGCCTCAGGCTCTTGAGTAGCTGGGACTACAGGCATGTACCACCAGCCTGGCTAATTTTTGTATTTTTTAGTAGAGATGGGGTTTTACCATATTGGTCAGGCTGATCTCGAACTGCTGACCCTGTGATCCACCTGCAACTAATTCAACAACAGGGAAGACTCAAACACATAATGTTGGACAAAAGAAGGTATGTTACTCCTTTATAAAATTCAAAAATAGGCAAAACGAATTTATAATGTTACTAGCAGAATAAGTTAATTGTATTCATGATTGTAGGGGTGGGCAGAGAGGGCAGTTAGAGACTAGAATGGGACACAGAAGAAGAGTTCTTGGGGTTTTGGTAATGTTCTGTTTCTTGATGTGGGTGTTGGTAACGCAGTTGTATTCCACTTGCGGAAATGGATCATGGTGTACAATTATGATATAGGTACTTTGGTACTTTCCTACACATATTTCATACTTCAAGAAAATTAACATTAAAAAAGGAAAGAAGCACCTGCAAGGTCTCTCAAGCCTGGTCAGTCTTCAGTCTTCAAGTCAAATTTCTTAAGACACACTCTGAACTCACCCTACACTTCTCCACCCCAATACCTCTAACCACAATATTCACTGGCTTGGAATAACTTCTTAGTCAGCTCCCACGGATAATTCAGGTCAATTTCAAATGCCAGTTCCTTTACAAGGCCCTTCTTGATCCTTCTTTCTACTCCTATCCACACCAAATATGATTTTCCCCAGTAAGAAAGAATCATTCCATAGCACTGCATAATTCTATAATAGTAAATTTTTATTTACAATCATAACAATATTCATTTTACCCCACCTCTTCAACTGTAACTATTTAAGGATAAAAACTCTGTATTACACATCTTTGAATGAGTGTCCATTGTAACTTTCAGGGATGGCTACTCCATTACTATTTTGGAATTATAAAAAATCAAAGACAAACTGTTACTTTAGTACTAATCAAAGAAATTATAAGCCCCAAAAGTTCGATAAAAAAATATGTAGTTGAAGTGAATATTTCCTAAGTGGAGACCTTACAAATGTAAATGATAGGCCAGGCGCAGTGGCTCACCCCTGTAATCCCAGCACTTTGGGAGGCCAAGGCAAGCAGATCACCTGAGGTCAGGAGTTCAAGTCCAGCTTGGCCAATATGATAAAACCACATCTCTACTAAAAACACAAAAATTAGCTGGACGTGGTGCCGGATGCCTGTAATCCCAGCTACTCGGGAGGCTGAGGCAGGGAGAGAAACGCTTGAACTGAGCAGGTGAGGTTGCAGTGAGCTGAGATCACGCCACTGCACTCCAGCCTGGGCGACAGAGCAAGACTCTGACTAAAAAAAAAAAAAAAAAAAAAAAAATGTAAATGATAGTAAAGAGTTCTCAAGCTATAAAATCCTTCCAGCTTAACTGAAATGTAAAGATACATATTAAATATGTACTCACCTGAGGAATCTGTGTGCTCTTCCCACATCCCGTTTCACCAACAATCACCACTGTCTGATAATTTTCTATCAAGTATAAAATATGATTCCTAAGCTGAAAAAGAATAACACACATTGTAAATAGCCATACATTGTCTCAGAAGACCTAAACAACAATATTTAAACATTGTGAAATGAGCTGTTTTCAAAGGAAAGTAAATTTTAAAAAGAACTATTGAAATGTATTTCTAACTCTCAGGTACTATTCCTCTCAGTATGAGGTGAAACAACTGCAATTAAGTGTAACACTTATCAAAACACATAATGCATGTGCCCTTTAAGATTTTCACTCAAAAAACAACCAACCAACCAAAAAAGAAAAGACGGGCGCAGTGGCTCATGCCTACAATCCCAACATTTTGGGAGGCTAAGGTGGGTGGATCACTTGAGGTCGCCAGTTCGAGACCAGCCTGACCAACATGGAGAAACCCCATCTCTACTAAAAATACAAAATTCATCGGGCATGATGGCGCATGCCTGTAATCCCAGCTACTCAAGAGGCTAAGCAAGAGAATCACTTCAACCCAGGAGGTGGAGGTTGCAGTGAGCCCAGATCACGCCATTGCACTCCAGCCTGGGCAACAAGAGAGAAACTCCACTTCAAAAATAAAAAAGATTTTCACTCATAAGAAATTATATTATAGACATACTACTACATGTGCACGAAGACATAAATACAAGCATACCCACTACAGAGTTGTTTATAATAGCCAAAAATTCAAACAGCCTAAATGATGATCAACAAAAAGTTTGGTTAAATCAGTTACAAAATACTCCAATAATGGAATAACTTGCAGTTAATAAGAAGAGGAAATATCTATTTGTACTGATATGGAATGATCTACAAGATATGTTAAAAAAAAAAAAAAAGGAGGTAAGATATAGAAGAGTGTGAATAATAAACTAGCAATTGCATTTTTTTAATGGCAAACACGTATCTACTTGTTTATGTGTAGACTCTTTTTGGGAAAAAACAAAACAAAACAAGAAGCCTCTGCCCCCAGAGAGGCTGACATGTTCTTACACTAAGGACAAGACACAAAGCAGAGATCAGGAGGCATTTACAAGACTAGGGCTAATCATAAGTGAACACGGCAGATTTGCATCCAAGATGGAGTCACTTTTGCCTACACAGCAGCCTACAGACAAGGGAACAGGTGCCAGGTAATGGTATTGAGGAAGAGGCAATGATCTTTAAAGATTTGTTGCTGCTTTAGTTCCAACATGTGTTTTGTTTTGTTTTTTGAGATGGAGTCTCGCTCTGTTGCCCAGGCTGGAGTGCAATGGCACGATCTTGGCTCACTGCACCCTCCACCTCCTGGGTTCAAGGATTCTCTTGCCTCAGCCTCCCAAGTAGATGGGATTACAAGCATGTACCACCACGTCTAGCTAATTTTTTGTATTTTTAGTAGAGACGGGGTTTCACCATGTTGGCCAAGCGGGTCTTGAACTCCTTGCCTCAAGTGATCCGCCTACCTCGGCCTCTCAAAGTGCTATAGGATTATAGGCATGAGCCACTGCACCCAGCCTCCAACTTCTGTTTTTAAAGCTACTTTTACTCTTTGTTTGAATGGGAAAAGGGATGGTGTAAAGGTAAGTTTTTTTTCCTTTTTGTCTAGATTTATCTTTAACATCCTATAAGATCTCAACTATACTTAAACTCTGCTTTGCTTTATATCAGTAACTTATACCCTTCTTCTTACCATTTTAATTTCATCAACATTTCTCAACTTCTTGTTGCTTTTTTTCTATTTGTTGTTTCATTTACGTTATCTTATAAGTACAGCTGGGAGACAAAAAATAGTCAAGAAAAGGCCAAAATTTAGATACTTGGGTAAACAATAAGTTCCCTTGTACTTGAGCATTTCCTGCATATCAGGTATCCTGCTAAATGCTCTGCATGAATGATCTAATCCAGTCCTCATAACAGTCCTATGAGGTAGGTGCTACTATTAGTCCCACATCACAGATAAGGAAAAAAAGCTCAGAATGGGGAAATGAGGCCACACAGCACACAAATGGTGGAGCTTGAGTTCAAACCCTGAAGTCTAGCTCCTTCATCACTGCTCAAACTGTGTCCCTCAGTGGTGAGAATGCAAGAGTGAACCTATCATCTCATCTCCTGAGAGTCAAACTTGCTAACATTCACACATAGTGAATGACGTGAGTCACTAGCGGAAGAAACCCGGAGACAGTCAGTTCACATGTGACTAAAATATTGGGAGACACATAAAACTCCAAGTAAGGCAATCTGGCTAAATTAAGAAGGCTGCTGTTTTCTATCTATTTGGAAAAAGAAGATATTAATAGAATAGGAATTATCAGCACAGTCTAGTCAAAAAAAAAAAACTCCCTGAGTGTAAGAACTTGGCACTTTTCAACTGCTCACACCTGTAATCCCAGCACTTTGGGAGGCTGAGGCAGGAGAACTGCTTGATCCCAGGGGTTCATGGCCAGCCTGAGCAACACAGGAAGACACTGTCTCTTAAATAAACTAATAGATAGAACATGGCACCTTTCATCCAGCACCGTCCAAGAGAAAGACAGAGACACAGGTGCTGGTGGCCACACCCACTCGGGTCATTTCAGAGGCATCCTGTGGAGCAGGGAGAATTCACCCCTCATCAGGGATGTATGACATTTCTCTAACTTGCCTTGGCTCTGTACTTCCTGATTACAATTTGGCTTCCCATGTGGACGTGCCAACAGGGAGAAAGCATATACATCAACTGTGTCCTTCTGTCCTGGAGAACTATTGTTAACCATAAATGAACATGTTCTGAATGGATTCTAGTTTGCACTTCGGTCTCTTGCAGCCGAGCACACATCCATTTCATAAGCACTAATAAAATCGAGTGTCTGGAAGTGAACTTGGTTAGTAACCATACCAAGATCCCGTCACTATCTCAGAGGAAGTCAGACCATTAACTGATTTCTTCAGCGGAAACAATCTCATGTTCCCAATTAAACTTGTTTAAAGAAACGTCTTTAAAAATAAAGCAAAAATTGGCCATATGTTGGTAACCTGCTATATAGAAATTAACTGTTATTCTCTCTACTTTTCTGTATGTTTGAAATTGTCCATAATTGAAAGAAATGAAGGGGAAAAAATGTCATTCTAATTCTTCCAGTTTTCCAATATGTACAATGCAACTGAAAAAATCTTAAGGACTTTTGCCGGCACAGTGGCTCACGCCTGTAATCCCAGCACTTTGGCAGGTCGACATGGGAGGATCATCTCAGGTCAGGAGTTCGAGACCAGCCTGACCAACATGGAGAAACCCCGTCTCTACAAAAATAAAAAAATAAAAAAATATATATATACACACACACACATATATATACACACACACACATATACACACAACATATGTATATACACATAACATATGTATATATTATGTGTATATATGTGTATATATATAATCTTAAGGACTTTCAAGATTTATAAGGTTAACTAAAAAATACATAATACGAAAAGTCATCCCTTAGGATAAAGGTTTCTCTGAGCTCACTGTGTTCTAGTAAGAGGAGGGCAACATTCCCTTCAGGGCTGAGCATAAAGCTAAGCAGACACACGATTCAAGCCCACGGGTTGAACATGATTACTTGACGTACCTTGAACACTGGCAGCTTCTGCCTCTGCTGCTCTATGGAAAGGGAAGCGTAAGGGTTGTAAACAACTGTTGTCCCAGAGTTTTCAGCCAGACTTTGCCTCTCTTCAGAAATGCTTACACCTGGCCCCTCTGTACCTGCAGCAGAAATGTTTTTTCAGATTCTCTGATACAACGAACAGAAAAAGGTGTTAAGGTTACAGATCTTCAAAGATGAAGGTATACAACAGAAACAATACTTTTTATCTCAAACTACTCAAAGGTATTCAATTTTAACTTTAGGAAAGCATCCAGAAAAGTGCCTATGAGGAACCAAAAATCTTCCCTAAAGGCTTCACCGCAGTGTCAAAAACAAACGAGATGGCAGTCCCCCGAGTTCCAAATTGCCCACTCAGAGCTGTGTATAACAGTCTACAGTGTCTTCAGTTCTGGCCCCCATGTCCATGTGATTACTGAATTCTTAACAGCAGTGAAAGAAACCCAGTGGGAATTAGCTGTGGTGAAAGGATGAATCCTGTTACTGTAGGATGGCAATAAGGCTCAGAGATGACAGAAACCGGGCATGGCTTTCTCCTTCTCTCATCTTGGCACCTCTTGCAGGTTCCTTCTAGCCCCTTGGGCTGGCTACTCTACAGGAGCTAGAAACAAGGCTGCTGGCAGTGCCAGGGTCCACGCTTACAATCCTCTACCAACCATTCATCACTCACCCAGCAAGGACTAGCAAGGATGGACCAAGGGCCCACTTTGTGCCAGGCATTGCTCTAAGCAATAGAAACACTGCAGCAAACAATACAGATGCCAGCACTACCCTCACAGAGCTCACTTGCTTTTTTAATTCTTCCTCTCAGTGGAAGGTAACTTAGTGCATAAAGTGGTCCTAAGTGCTATGGAGAGAAATAAAGACACTGTAAGGGGGCCGGGAAGTCCCAAGTATGTGTTGTAATGGGGGCCTGGGGGGGGTTCTTTTATACTGGACAGCCAAGGACTGACTTCTCCCAGCTTAGGTCCAATCCCCACCCCAAGACAATCAACCATGGCCAGTGGAATGGGATGCAGTAAATGACAGTCCCCGTTGGAACCATGGAGTCAGAATGGTTAGATGAGAAATGCTACTTCCAGAAACGGCCATGATGGCAGATTAAACAAGAGATCTTCACCCCAGCTTCTTGCTAAGAACAATGGCAAACTGGTGCTCAGGATGATGAAGAATAGGGAAGCCATATCCCATCATGAAAACCTGTTGAAGTTCAATACACTTTTAGCTCAAACAGAAAACTCAGGAGAAAAATTAGTTTAAATTTTATGATCAGCTTCCATAACTTTTCATGCTGATTTGCTGCTGTAACCCTAGGACAGAATCAGGATTAACAGGTAAATGACACAAGGTTCAAATTTCAACTCGAGGTAAGGAAGATACTTCTAAAAGGTAGCGCTGTTCAGCACTGGAGTATGCTGCCTCGTGAATGAATACAAATCCTCCCTAGAGCAAGCCCATGCTATACAGCCTCCTGCTGGGGCACTACAGTGATGACAGCCCATAACTATCATCTCCTAGGTCTTATGAACTCAGAATCTGTGATGCTATGTGAAGGCACAGGAGCTTTGTGACAAGAATATTCAGCCCAGTGACTTATGTTCACACTTTTTAGGGTTCAATGTAAAATCTCTTCCAGAGGACATCTAACTTTACATTCAACTAAGAGAGAGGGGGGCAACTTGAGAGCAGAACCCTGAGCATCTATATTTATCTCCTGAACACAGGGTTAGGTTTTCAATAAATGTACCCTTGATGGATGAACTAAATAATGAAATAGAACTCTTAAAGTAATTCCATATTCTTTAACCAAAATAGTTCCCTGGTCTGATTTCAAACAATTCATTCAGGTCTTTATTATACCTAACACTTTCACCTGTTACTAAAAGCGTGAATAAATTAAAAGTATTCTTTACTTATACGTTCCTAGTTTTGGATGCAAATAAAACTCAGGATGGCTAACTGGCTGATGACTTGAAATGCTGAATCCTAAAACTGTCAAGTGACAAACTACAAATTTTTAAAAAGCATTAAACACATTTTTGCTTGGGTTTCTCTCTCACATCACTTATATGCATGGTCAGAATTTCAGGGAACCACTGAAAAACTAAAAGCTTTGCTTATATTACATTCTTTGTGTCATTTCATTTTTGCTGCAATATACTTTGCACATCCAGATGGGCAGGGGTGCAGGTGATGGAAAAAAAAATCAAGCTGGTAGCTGTAATTTAAAAACTTTTGTTTTTTACAAGAAACAGATGGCAGAGAGGAAGTAATGCATCTAGTATGGTGTGGCATATATACATTCAATAAAAACCTGATTGATGAGTAAATATTGAGACAAATGAAAGGATTTTGTGATTGTGATTCGTGTTAGTCTGCAAGAGAGGAAGTGGGTCGCGACCAATACGAAGGAGTGTTCCCTTTTCTGGTAGACATTCGTTGTAGACACAATTACCCTAAAAGAAAATAACACACTTTCCGTTTTTTTGAGCATTTATTCTAAGTCTGACAACGAGTCGTGCTTGTCATTTAAGCCTACAGGATAGAAGTTGTTGTTCTGCCCATTTTACAGGTAAAGAGGTCATGGCTCAGAGGCGTTAAGTGACTCGCCCAAGGTCACCCTACTACTACAAGGCAGAGATGAAAATCGAACCCCAACAGTATGACTCCATAACTTGGGCTTGCAAGCCCTGAGCAGCGAGCAGTATTGTCTGTCGGGCCCCAACCCAATCCCAGGGCGGTAACGAGACACGAGGGGGAGCCTTAGGATTCCCCATTTCGCGGGGTGGACAAGACAAGCATCAGTAACGAGGAAGGCGAGGCCCGAGGAGGCTGGAAGACTTTAACAAGGTCACACAGATTTTCTGACCAAACTAGGGGAGCACCCTCCGAATCCCTGGTACCACTGGGGCGCCTGAGCCACAGAGTACACCCGCCGAGGCGGCAGCGCCCAGCTTGCCAAGGTCAGGCCTGCGAGCAGTCTGCAGGCCCCAGGGCGCCGGCCGCGGCGCCAAGACCGAAGTCAGGCCGCCGCATCTGACCAGCGTTCCACCAAAGGCCTTACCGGGTCGCCAGAACTTCACCGGTCCCACGGGCGCAGCCATGCTGGGGTAAAAGGTCACGAGGCAGGCTCCACCCCCCCGCCGTGCACGAGGCCCCCAGGGTCCGGGGGGCGTGGCCCCCGAAGAGCCGCAGCCCTGGCGGGACCGGCCGTGTGACGGCCACGCCCCCATGGCCACCGCCCCGTCTAAGCCACGTGATCCACTGCCAGGCCCCAGCGAGCGCTCCGGCCCCGCCCCCGAGCCCACGTGATCCTGCTCAGCCATTTTGGAGAAAAGGGCGCGCTCCGCCGCCTCACTTTTTAGCATGGAGGGTCGGTGCTCCAGGAGACTTTCTAGGAGCGTGGCGTGTCCTGGACGGCGGCCGCACACTTAGGAAGGACCGGCTTTGGGAGAGGACCGCTGGCCCGAGAGTGGAAGTTTGCACGCAGTGGAAGTTGAAGCAGTGCTTTCTGGATTAAATACGAAATATGATTATATTACAAACTAGCCCAACTTGGCGACTTCTCTTTTAGTTTCATTTTCAGATTGAAGGATAACAATAGGAACTACCTCGTGGGTTGGATTTGTCAGTAAATATTGGGCGCCTGCTGTGCGCCCAGGTACTGCGGCACAGTGCCCCCAAATAAAACAATGTGAAATGATATGGAAGTCTTCAGGGACGTTGAAGGCAATGCGGAGAAACGGACTGGGGTGGGGTGGAGAGAATAGGTTGGAAGAAGAGACTAAAAGTGTGTAGATCAATTAAGGTAGTCCACTAACTCAGTGCTTCCTCCAGTTTGATGCCGAGTCAAATGCTTGTTAAAAACACAGATTCAAGGCTTCAATCCAATTCCGAATCTATGGCCTGGGAACCTGCATTTTAAGAAGCTCCTGAACTCTTAGGATTAACAAACCTGGGAAAGTTTACACTAATCCGTCAGAGGAAGGTGAGGTCAAAGAAAAAAAAATTACACTGATCCTAAGGAGCGCTACGGAGGGGTGATGAGCTCAAGAGGAAGAAATAATTTTCTAGGTAGACAACTAATTGGAAGGAAGTGAGAGGCTTCAGAATCTATACATTTTTAAAGCTATGAAGAAAATTCTCTATTCTTTGAAAGAAATTGCATGATTATGCAAGAGCAAGGGCTTTTGTGGACAACCAGTCCAGACTTGGAATCCTAATTTTGCCGTTTTCCAGCTCCTGTCATTTCATTTTGATTGTAAAATGAGGTTTAAAGGGGTATTAAATGAGGTAACATGTAAAATAGGTGACAGTACAAAACAAAGCAGGCATTCAATGTTAGCTCTCATTTCCTCAACTCAGAGCAAATCCACCAGGGGTAAAAGTCTGAGTTTACCTGCATAGATTCATTCAACAAATAATCTCCTTTGATTTATTTTTAAATTATCCTAATCCTTTAAAGGACCAGCTCTAAATTATCTATCCAATTTAAGCATTCCCCTTGTAGCTTAAGAACCTGTATTCTCATTTTTGTGGGAAAACCTCTATAGTTTACCTGTAGTTTACCTGCCACCACTATTACACAGGGAACCTATTGAGGACAAAGACCATGTCACATTCACATTCATAGACCAATAACAAGTGCCTATTGAGTAATGTATAGATAAACATCATGCTTTAGGCTTAGTTTTCATGACATTGATCCTTCCTTATTTTATTTTTGTCTTATTTTTACTAACAACCCAAACATGGAAACCAAGGTTTATACATGAATATAAGGCAAAATGAAATAAATGCCACTTTTAAGATTATTTCATGGCCGGGCACGGTGGCTCACACCTGTAATCCCAGCACTTGTGGAATGCTGAGACAGGCAGATCACATGAAGTAAGAGTTTGAGACCAGCCTGGCCAACAATGGCAAAAGTCTGTCTCTACTAAAAATGCAAAAAAATTAGCCGGGTGTGGTGGCAGGCACCTGTAATCCCTGTTACTTGGGAGGCTGATGAAGAATCACTTGAACCTGGAAGGTGGAGGTTGCAGTGAGCAGAGATCATGCTGCTGCACTCCAGCCTGGGCAACAGAGTGAGATTCCATCTCAAAAAGTATAAAAAATAAATAAAATAAAATAATTTATCTATTTTATCTATTACTCATATAATGAAACCTTACTGTTGATGAAGAGACAGTAGATTGGCCATGTCTGCGTTATTGGATCATAATATTAAAGCTGGAGGAGACTGTAGTTAACACCTAGCCTGTATTTCTTGTCTTGTAGAAAATGGAGGTACATGGAAGTTAAAAGGACTTGGTCAGAACCAATGAGCTAATTTACTAAACTAGAGCTAAAACTAGAACTTGGGCTTTCTAATTCCCAGGCCAGCGTTTGTTCAACTACATGGGCCATTTAAAATCATTAGAGCTACGCTCTCCTAGAAGAAAATTAGTTCATCTCCCTCAGAAAGTTCTAAAAGTCCAACTCTTCCCTAAGGGGTTATTTTGCTTACACAGGCTTCTGTTAGAGAAAACACCTAAGTAATAACCTACATGTTGATGTTGTGGTTTTATTTCCATGTACTAGGAATGGTCTCAACAAATTCTTCGTTGTCCTAATTAACTATTTTCAAAAAGAATGGGCTAAAATAACTGCTCTAAAATTAAAACTGTATTTTTTGAGATGGCATCCAGAATGTAGTTAGTTCATTGCCAACAATTCCATAAAAGTGTAATCATTGTGTTACATAAAGGTGTATTTTGCAATTTCCAAATGATAAGCTTTCCAGACAGATAATGTTCCTCAAAGTCATGCCACAATGTAGAAGTTTTTCTGTGCCTACGATAAAGGGTATTTTTTGCTTTGAAATACTTCCAGACCAAACCTGTTGACCATGTTTAGGAAGGCAAAGAATTTAGAGTTTTGATTTTTGTACCAGTTAAGACTTTTACAGTTATAAATGATAGGAAACCTAACCTAACCTCTCTTAAGCAAAAAATGGCTTAAACTAGAAAGTCCAGCTGGGCACAGTGGCTCACATCTGTAATCCCAGCACTTTGGGAGGCCGAGGTGGGTGGATCACCTAAGGTCAGGAGTTCGAGACCAGCCTGGCCAACATGGTGAAAACCTGTCTCTACTAATAATACAAAAAAATTTAGCCGGGCATGGTGGCGCACACCTGTAATCCCAGCTACTCAGGAGACTGAGGTGGAGGTTGCAGTGAGCTGAGATAGCGCCATCCCACTACAGCCTGGGCAACGAACAAAACTCCAAAAAAATATATATATATATATGTAATTAAAAGATCAAGAGTAGTTCTGACTTGAGACACAGCTGCATCAGGATAAATGTCACATAACCAGGATTCTTTCTGATCATAGTGGTCCACCTTCTACTGACTCAGGTGTAGTGTGTAACGAGGTGGCCCTGCCAGTTTTAGCCACCACATCCTCTTAAGCATTAAACCTCTTTCCAGAATTTGCTAGCAAAAGTATTCCCGACATGTCATGTATCCATTCCTAAATCAATCACTCAGCCAGGGAATATAATGTGCTAATTGACTTAGGCCTAGGTCCCACGTTCCACCTTCAGGGTCAGCTTAGGTCAGCTTCACCAGAATCACATGGACTGAGAGTTGGGAACAGAACAGTTCGTCAGAGAGAAATCTAAGGGTGAGATGGCCAGCAGATGAATGACTGAATGAATGAAGCAAAAATAATAGATGTCCATTATAACCATCCATGTATCCACCTGCTACAACTGATAGATTCTTAAGAAAAACCCTGTAACTGCCCTATGGTTGCCACCATCAAGCTAGACGAGGCAGCCATCCCCAAAACTGAAAAGTGGCTGTCCTTTGCAAAATTGCTCTACTAAATTGCATTATATCAGGATTCTCCCGAGAATCTAAGGTGTGGTCTTCCACAACTTGTTTTAACATACATAAACCTGTCTGGTTTGTTGGCTCGCACACAAATGATCACACAGGTATTCGCATAAGCAAAAGTGCTTACACAGCTTCAAAGATTTGGGTACAGAGTTGTGGAAAGATCCACTGGAAAGAATTTGGCAACCAGAGGAGCCTCTGTCTCTTTGACTTGAGGGACACACAATTCAATGAAGTTGGGTGAATTGGGGACAGCCTTCTTATAGGGTAACTATATACTTTATAGTTCAAACTGGGACACTTTTGAGAATAAAAGGAGGTGTTAACCAGATGGGACCTGGGGATAAGAGGCATAAACTGGAACTCTGCCAGGCAAACTGGGGCATACATCTAGGTGTGTGTGTGAACTTAGCCTAACAATGTTGATCTGAACATATTCAACATTAAAGTATGTATTTCATGCTCACAGAATACACATGAATACGTTCACCTCATTTATTCCCTTACAGAGTTCGGGGTCTGGGTATGCCCCAGAGTATCTGTCATGGTTTATTATCAGAATGTGATTATCAGAATGCCATTTTTATAAAAAGATCCTTGTAAGAAATTGCCACCCCCCCTTTTCCAGAATAATTTTGTTGGAGTTGGGGTGTCACTTTATCACCCAGGCTGGAGTACAATGGTACAATCACAGCTTACTAGTCTCATCCTTCCAGGCTCAAGCCATCCTCCCACTTCAACCCTCCAAATACCTAGGACTACAGGCACATGCCACCATGGGGAATAATTGTTCTGTATCTGGATTTACTTTCATCTTAAGGACATTACGAATGGTATATCTGACCAGATTTCTCTGTCTTCACTATTGGAAAGCTTAAATGTGTGGCCCACATGAAGTAGGTGTGTATGTCATGGTGTGCACTTTAAGCCTCATTCCAGACTCCACGTTGTATCCCTCACCCTTGGGTTTCCTTCATGTAACTTTTCATTTACATGACCTTGTACCCTAGCTTTTCTTGTTAGTCACTTTAAGTCCCATAAATAAATGACATATACTCCCCAGCTCAACTGCCTTCAGAGGTGGGGTGGCCAGCCACCTCTTCAGTTAATTCCTTCAAGTTTTATAGAAGAATGTCAACTCTGCATGGATCAATCTCTAATTCAAACAAACCATCAGAGGAAAAGAAAATTAGACAACTGAATTTAAACATTGAATATTTATTTGATACTGTTTTTATTAAAGTTGCTTGGGTGTGATAGTGATAATGTGGTTACGTTTTCTAACAGTTATCTTTTACATATTTATGCTGGAATATTACAGCAAAGTCCGCAATGGCCAAATCTGACAGTAGATAGAGGAATATAATTTTCTCCCAAGAAGGGGTAACAAATATTTTGAACTACATAGGCTGCTAGTCTCACCACCCCCTCCCCTAGGAGTAGAGTCAGTAATCAGCATTTTAAAGGCAAGCACCTAAGAACCCCAAGACTGATGCAGGTGGTCCTCAGATCTCACTTTGAAAAACTCTTCCCTATAAATGATACTTTCTGGACTCAACTCCAGAAAAAACTTGCTTACTCTGAGACTAAGCCATTTTCTTAGGAATCCATGTATCTCTTGCTCTTCTTTGTCTCACTCTGTTGCCCAGGCTGGAGTGCAGTGGCACATTCTCTGGCTTATAGCAACCTCCGCCTTCTGAGTTCAAGTGATTCTCCTTCTTCAGTCTCCCAAGTAGCTGGGACTATAGGCGCCTGCCACCATGCCTGGCTAATTTTTGTATTTTTAGTAGAGAGGGTTTTACCACGTTGGTCAGGCTGGTCTTGAACTCCTGACCTCATGATCCGCCCATCTCAGCCTCCCAAAGTGCTGGGATTACAGGCGTGAGCCACAGTGCCTGGCCTCTTGCTCTTATTTCTAATTGTTGACTGCACTTTCAGAGACTAATGGTTTTGAGTGCTGCTCCACAAAAAAAAAAACACTCTGTGGTCAGGTAAGTTTGTGGTAGGCCATATACCTGCCCTGCTCTGAGAAATTCCCTGTGATCATTACTTCAGAGCTCTGAGTAGTCCTGCATTAAAGAATCTTGTTTAAATTTATTTGGCCCAGTTTCTCACACTAAACACAGAACCTTTCTTATGTAATCCTATTAACAGTTCCATAGAACACTGAGTTAAAATTCCAATCTAAATTAAAATACATTATCACAGGCTGAGTGCAATAGCTCATGCCTGTAATCCCAGCACTTTGAGAGGCTGAGGCAAGAGGATCACTTGAGCCCAGGAGTTTAAGACCAGCCTAGGCACCATAGTGAGACTCCACCTTTACAAAAAAATAGTGAGCTGTGATCACGCCACTGCACTACAGCCTGAGCAATAGAACAAGACTGTTTCAAAAACAAACAAAAAGAATTATCACAGATAAGACTTTGTACTTACGTTAATGAGGCTGTTGTAGTTTTCCATTCACCAATGCAGGAACTGCCGTTTCTCAAGGTACACTGTCTCCTGCCTCCATACTCCATTTAGAGAAATAGTTGCAAAGCAGAGTACTGTACTTAGAATCTAGAAACCTGTGTTTAAATTCCTGTGCCACCATTTACAAGCCATGTCATATTGAATATGCTACTTAATCAGAGCCTCAGTTTCATCTGAAAATTGGAAGTAACAGCTACCTAACCTACAAAGCTCTCTGCTACATTGCTGTGAAGAGCAAAGATAGCACATATGAAGTGACTAAAGTCTATAAAATGATTTCAAGTAATATGTTTACTCGAAGCTTTGCTCAGAGTTGTTTCTAAGCAGACATGGATCAATACCCTTACATTTGCCTTACAGCCACAGATTACAGCACCAACCCAGCAAATAACCTGGCCATCCTAAGGGAGTCCAGCCACACATGTGAGTGTAGGAGCACTCATGATCCAAGTGCATCAGCATTTTATATGGCAGATACCTTCCCCTATTGTAGATCTTTTTTGTTGTAGCCAACTCAGAAGAGGGAGGAAGCCATCATTTAACTCTCTTCCCTTTTGTCTGTCCATGAGAATGAGACAAAAACAGGATTCCACAGCCATACCAACCCTAATTAGCAGGGTGTAGAAACCAGTTACATTGCCTGCCACTGGACCAGGAAACTGGGATAATTGTCAGTGTCCTCTTTTGCTCCTACTCTAGGATATTAGATTGCTAAGTCACTGTCAGTACACCCATCTGATGAAATGAGGCCCATGGGGCTGCCAGGGTTAATACTGGGGATGGATACAGGAACATACGAAGGCCTCCTCTGGTAGACAAGCAGAGTACCAGAGTACCAAGGACCTATGGAAATAGCTCAGGCTGCTTCTTTGAGGAGAGAAAGGCAGAGCATGTGCAAAGGCCCGTTACTTCTGGCCAATTTCCTCACTCATAAAAGTAACATCAAT
Organism: Cebus imitator; assembly: GCF_001604975.1. Classification (NCBI taxonomy): domain Eukaryota; kingdom Metazoa; phylum Chordata; class Mammalia; order Primates; family Cebidae; genus Cebus; species Cebus imitator. The sequence goes on from NW_016107333.1 coordinate 2,894,855, forward strand.
ATTCACGATGCTAAGAAAGGTTAAGTGGATATATTTTCCCTTCTATATTTTGGATCATCTACTTCTTCCTCACCCTGACACTACTTTAAAAATCTTCAGATATAGATATCTATATCTATTAGATGCATTTATTTGTGACATACTCCCAGATTTAAAGAGAGAGTACCAGAGGTGGGGGGGAGTACAAAAAGCACAAGTTTATATTTATTTAATGCTAAGAACACAGATATTCTAAAGAGATAAACAGAAAGTAGGTTTGTTTTTCTAAATAGGATTTTGATCACAAAAACGCTGGTGATTCAAACATTTAAAACAGAAGAGCATACAACCTAAGAAAAATGCAAAACATATTTCATCTCTCACCTGAATTAGAACACCTAAGCATTCTCCTTATGAGGCATTAATACAGTCACGTGTTGCCCAACAATGGAGATACATTCTGTGAAATTTGTTTGGCAATTTTGTCCTTGTGCAAACAGCACAGAGGGTACTTACAGAACCCGAGAGGTATAACTTACTACATGCCTGGACTATATGGTATAGCGTGTTGCTCCGGGGCTACAAACCTGTATATCATGTTATTGCACTGAATACTGTAGGCAACTGTAACATAATGGTATTTGTATCTAAACATAGAAAAGGTATAGTAAAAATATGGCACTATAATCTCATGGGACTGCCATCATGTACATGGTCTGTCATTGACCAAAACATCATTACGTAGTGCATGAATGTACTAAAATTGTGCAAAAAAAAAAGACCTGTATCCATAGTGTTTAAACCATAAAACCAGTAACTGGTATATACATGACAAAAACAAAGCATGTAAAATAATATACAGCCTATAGAATTCAAAGACAGCTTAAGGAGCAAATGCTATGTAGAAAAAAAAAAAGAATTCAAAGACAGCAAGGGTAACAAAGCCAGGTAAAAGAAAGGCAATTAGGGACATGAGATATTTTTCAAAGCAGGAAGCTGATGATGTCCACTGCGAGACTGGAGGAAACCAGGAGTCTGAACACGGAGCAGTTACTGATAGGAAGGATAAAGTGCTACATCTCTAACAGCAAGCATATTAACTCTGCTGAAATTGCCAGAATGAAAGCCAAGGTGGTTTTCCGTCAAGAATGTTCTCCTTGAGAGCACAGCCAGCATGCGGTTGAGCCGGGACCTGATACCAGCAAAGTGGAATTGCCGCTCTTTGTTCAAGTTTCTAAATGAGTCACTCAAGTACAATTCCAGGTGGGGGGTGCCCAGGTACTTGGGATAGACAGAATTGTGGAAGTCAGTGGCTCTGACAGAAGTGGGAGAGCCAGTGGAGCTTGCCACAGAGCCTTGGGAAGACACAGAGGAGGAAGACTTCAAACTGGAAGATCTTGATATAGACATTTTTGAGGCTGGTGACCCTTCTGCAGATTGAGTTCCTTGAGAAAAGAGAATGTTCTCATCCAAGTCAGTCTGAGTGGTGGCTGACGTGGACCTAATCATGGTTTGAGAGCATGCTACCCTGGTGGCGACTGCGGTCTGGGTCCCAGCACAGGCGGTGGCGATGCTGGTTTGTGTTCCCACCTCACTCACACTCAGCCCTGGCAACCCCTCTCCTGGCTCTGTTTGAGTGGCAGCATCAGTGGCCTTTCTGCTCTGGAGCTCATCCCTGTGGCTGTTGGAGTAGTCTTCCTCACTAACAGTGGAGGACTCACAGTCATGGGGCTTGGGCTCTGCCTTGCCCTCTGCAGGCATCTCTGTGTCCAAGTCCGTCTTCCTGGGAGTACTTGAGAGCCTAGCCAGCCGCATCCGCAGCAGGTTGCCCAAGGTGAGCTCCTTGGACTGTGGTTTTCGGTCAGTGAGGTGACCAAATTTGTTGCTGCTCTGGAAGTGAGACAGGAGTTTGGGGCTGATAGGCTTGGATTGTGCATACAGGATTCGGAACTCCAGATCAAAGTGTTCAACCACTTGGCCAGACAGAATTACCAAGTTACTGCTATTTAATTTGCCATCCGTCCATGTAAAGCTTAAGGATTAAAAAGAAACAAACAGCAGCTGGTAAAGATGAGCAATTTTTGTTTACTCATTGTCCACCTGAGCAACATAGCACAGGTATCTTATCACATAGGAGTTACGACTGGTGATATACCTACCATTTGCATGCATTTGACTAATCTTAACAAACATATAAAACACATATATAACATTTATGTATGTTAGCATAAAAGTAAAAAGGCCAACTGTTTAACAAACACACTAAATGCTCAGCCTCAGGTTTTTTTTTTTTTTTGAGACGGGATCTTCTATGTTGCTCAGGCTGGTCTTGAACTCCTAGGCTCAAGCAATCCTCCCACCTCAGCCTTCCAAAGGGCTAGGATGACAGGCATGAGCCACCTCACCTGGTCCTTGCCTCAGAGTTTTTAAAAACTAGAAAGGAGGGCGGTCACAGTGGCTCACGAATATAATCCCAGCACTTTGGGAGGCTGAGGCAGGCAGGTCCCTTAAAGACCAGCTTGGCCAACAAGGTGAAACCCCATCTCTACTAAAAACACACAAAAAATTAGCCAGGCGTGGTGGTGCATGCCTGTAATTCTAGCTACTCGGGAGGCTGAGGTGGGAGGATTGGTTGAACCTGGGAGGCAGAGGTTGCAGTGAGCTGAGATTGCGCCACTGCACACTCCAGCCTGGGTCACAGAGCGAGACCCTGTCTCAAAAAATAAATAAATAAAATAAAAATTAAAACTAGAAAGGGCTTCTAAGTATTTAGGCCAGTACCCCCATTTTAAAGGTAAGGAAACCAGCTAGGGATTATCACAGTGGGAAGCTACTGCTAGGCCCCAATCAGGCCCCAGGCCCTATGAACTGCTAGTGCCCTGCTCCTTGCTACTGTTTGAATGGCAACATTAGTGGCCTTCCTGCCCTCAAGCTCGTCCTTGTGACTGTTGATGTAGTCACCCTCACTAACAGTGGAGGACTCACAGTCATGGGGCAATGCTGCCATTTTCACAAAACACCATGGCTCCAAACATGTTAGAGCTGATTAGTGGCCGTGTGCCCTTGCCTGTCCAGTACCCTTCCCCATCTCCCTCCTCTGCTGGCAGAACTCACACCCACCTGTATGCTGGAAAGCTTTCATTACTGTACTCTCTCCAGCCACAATAGGGGCAGGTATATGGTCCAGACTGGCCAGACTATCCTATTGCCTTGGATGTAGAGATTCATTCAGGGTGGGCATGTAACCCCACCAGAGCCAAGTAATTTTTCAGAGATTTCTTTTTTCTTTGTCATATGGATTCTGACAGAAGGGATTGATAGCAATTTTGAGTGAACAAGTTTCACCCTTTGGGAGACAGCTACTAAAGGCCACGTAAGAAAGCCAAAATCTTTGACTTCAAAAGAAGAGCCTCTCTAAGAACAAAAATCAGCTTGAGAAAATCAGAACCAGGAGATAGCGTTCTGATCAGTGTGTGGCTCCTAGGTCAAGATGAACTGAAACCAACTTTACCTTTCTATGCTTCCTTCCAAGTTCTTCAAGTCAGTACATTTGAGAGTTAGCTTTCTGACACTTGCCATCACCTCACTAATGCTGATATTTGCACCAGAAGTAGGTTTCAAAAAGAGATTATAAAACACAGTCAACTCTGACTCCCGTAACCAAGAATCTGGCTATTGCAAAGTCCCCCTGGAAACTGCTTTCAACACCTGAGAATGAAAATGCTTTTGAAAGCCTTCAATGAGCCCGGGCGTGGTGGCTCACACCTGTAACCCCAGCACTTTGGGAAGCCAAGGCCAGCAGATCACCTGAAGTCAGGAATTTGAGACCTTCCTGGTCAACATGGCAAAACACCATCTCTACTAAAAATAGAAAAATTAGCCAGTCGTGGTGGCATGCCTGTAGTCCTAGCTACTCAGGAGGCTGAGGCACAAGAATCGCTTGAACCTGGGAGGTGGAGGTTACTTTGAGCTAAGATGGTGCCTCTGCACTCCAGCCTGAGCAACAGAGCAAGACTCCGTCTCACACAAACAAAAAAAGAAAACCTTCAATGAGATAATGTAAATAATGCACCTGTCCAACACTATTATAAAATGTCAACAAATGAAAGCTATCATTATCATCAATTTCATTTGGAGAGGGTAGTTTTTATATTTTAGAACAGCCCAAAACTATTTGTAGCTAAGTTTTGTTAATATAGAGAAATCCTACTTACGTTAAAAAAATCAAATTTTTTCCTTTTTTTAAAAAATAAACTTCTTACAAAAGGAAATTCCAAGAAAAAGAGTTCAAATTTCTTTTCCCTCACAGCCTCTTTGGTGAAGAAAGTTCAAATTTTGTTCTGAGAATGAGGATATTGTTTGAAAAGAAAGGTGTCAAGATTTTCTTGATCTTAATGCCGCACCTTCCACAAGCCTTCACATTTCTACCTTTACCCAGGGCTGACATATAATTATCACTCGGGGTTGTGTGTCTCTTCAAAACTGAGGTTTTCTTTTTAAAATTCTACAGACACCCCTCATGCAAACCATTTGACAATTTACTGCAGAGGTGGCAAAACATAAACCATTGGAGCCACATACATAAAAATGGCACAAATTCTAGAGGTTAACGTAAACCACTCATTAACCCCACCCTCTCTTCAACCTCCCTGCTCTCTACCTTAAGATGCCATTGCTAACATGAGACTTTAAAGGTGGGTCAAAAACATAATCAGTATTTTCCAGACTAAAGCACTAAATTACAAGGTTTGAAGCAACGTAGAGGATTTGAGTCTAAAGCTGACAGCTCTGGCTCTGCCTTCAACACTAATGGAGATGCCTGCAACTGCTCCTACCTTCGAGTGAGCAGGGCAAGCTGGGTCCAGATCCCTATGGAACCAGGATTCAGACTGAGTGCTGCTGTTACCCCCCAATTCGTCCACTGCAGACCTGGGCCAAGGCTTGAAATCTAGGACTTGCTGACTGTGTTGTCTCAAGATAAGTTCAACTTCTGTTCTTTAACCTTATGGACTATAGGACAAGGGAAGTGACCCCCACCCAAACTGCCACTGATAGGAGGCTTTGATAACCAGCTCATACACACAGATGCACACGTATCAGAATGCGTGGCCATACAGGCTCTCACTGAGAGGAAAAGGCTTTTACCTTTTACATGACATTCTTCTTCTTCATACAAGATTAATAAGCCTTGTATGAGTTAGAAACTTACCTGTAGGAGCCTGTTGCCACACGGATGCCATCAATCAATGTGAACTTTTCATGAACCTTCCCAATAATTTTAGTTCCTGACCTTGCATAGTAGATATTTCCTGTGATAGTCCGAACTGTCATAAGCTGTTGGCCGAGGAGTGGGAGAAAAATAAATGAACAATTCAGCAGTACTCATCTGGTGAGCTAATGATTAGGACAAAAAGGCTTAGTTTACAATTCCCAGACAAAACTATTGGCAGATGTGTGGCTTAGGGTTACCATTTAGTGACAATACAGGTGGTACACTAGCCAGACAGTTCTCAAGCCTCAAGTGATTTTGCTTCTACATTTGGTCCAACTTCTCATCTGCTCTTTTCTTATATTTACTTTTGAGACCCTCGGTTCATGTGTATGCGTGCTCTAAAAGAACACTCAACCTTTTTGGGATACTAAACAACAGAATCCAAGAAATTATTCTGAAGCAAACTGTGTGGGATCAAACCATCAAAGAAAACACACCAGTAATAAAGAACATTTTAGCAAAGTCTGAAAGAAGCTAAGCTGATCTTTCTCCTACTTGTTTGTTTAATGGCATCACATCAGAGTAACAGCCCATCCTCACTCACTGTCAACACCATAATAGGTATGGAGAATAAGAACATAGGATTGGCCTTCTCCAGTACAGGCCTGCTGAAGCAGAAACACTCCTATCACATGTGGCTTAATGAGCAATGTCACATCTCCTACAAATACACAATTACCAAAAAGGTACACTGCTGGTGGTATGCTGGGGCAATATACTGCACATGTATGCATAATTATTCCTGTAAAACGACACACATAAATATATAAACAATGGCATGCAAAGCATAACAACAATCTGCATTCTCTGGAGCAGACCAGTGGCTCTATATTGTTAGAAACCTTAACACATTTAAATTATATGTTTAAGATTCGTGTTTGACTCATTGATTCCAGAAATATAGAAAGTCCCTACTTTGTGCCAAGCCCTGAGACAACAGAGATGTAAGGCATGCTCCTTACCTTCAAGGACTAGAATAAGAGAGAGAAAACTAATTGAATCATTTAGAAAGTACAGTAACACATAACAGCATCCAGAGAAATGAAAATCTATATCCACACAAATACCCCTACACATGTTCACAGCAACTTTATTTATAATAGACAAAAACTGGAAACTACCCAAATGTCCTTCAGTGGCTGAATGGTATAAGATACCATACAATATTTAGCAATGAAAAGGAACAAACTGATGATAAATGCACAACTTGGATGAATTTCAAAAGCACTGTGATTGGGAGGAAAAAAAAGCCAATCTTGAAAGGTCATATACTGTATAATTCCATTTATATAATAGACTATAAATGACAAAATTATAGAAATAGAGAAAAAATTAGTGGTTGCTAGGGGTTAAAGATGGTGGGAGGAGGCACAGAAAAGGGAGTAATTGGAATATAGAGGAGCGGAAGGAGAGACATCTTTGTGGTGATGGAAAGTTCTGTCTGGGTGTGCATGTGTGAGAAGATGGCACAAAACTGTATCCACACATTGTACCAATGTCAATTTCCATGTTTTGACATTGTACCATAAGTTACATAAGATGTAACATTTGGGGAAACTGGGTGAAGGGTACATGAAACTTCTCTGTACAATCTTTGCAACTTCTATTAATCTATCAATATTCAAAATAAGTTAAAAATAAAACACAAAACAAAACTATGGCAAAACATAATACCACTTCTGTGGTCTTATCAAATGTGTAATCTCAATTTAACCTTGAGAAAACATCAGGCAAATTCTACAGAAAATTGGCTAGCATTTTTTTTTTTTTTTTGAGGTGGAGTCTCACTCTTGCCCAGGCTGGAGGGCAGTGGTGCAATTTCAGTTCACTGCAACCTCCACGCCTCCCAGGTTCAAGCAATTCTCCTGCCTCAACCTCCTGAGTAGCTGGGACTAAGGCAACTGCCACAACGCCTGATTAATTTTTTTGTATTTTTAGTAGAGACAGGGTTTCACCACGTTAGCCAGGCTGGTCTCGAACTCCTGACATCAGGTGATCTGCCCACCTCAGCCTCCAAAGTGCTGGGATTACAGGTGTGAGCTACTGTGCCCAGCAGGCTACTATTCTTTAAAGGTGTCAACATCGGGCTGGCACAGTGGCTCACACCTGTAATCCCAGCATTTTCAGAGGCCGAGGTCAGCAGATCACGAGGTCAGGAGTTTGAGACCAGCCTAACCAATATGGTAAAACCCCGTCTCTACTAAAAACACAAAAATTAGCCAGGCATGATGGCACACGCCTGTAATCCCAGCTATTCTGGAGGCTGAGGCAGGAGAATCGCTTGAGGCCTGAGGTGGAGGTTGCAGTAAGCCGAGATTGTGCTACTACACTCCAGCCTGGGCAACATGGTGAGATCCCATGTCTA
>NW_016107333.1:2902621-2981096 GCF_001604975.1 Cebus imitator
GGGGGGGGGGCGTTTAAGACACTAAAAGACAAAGATGGAGAAACAGTTCCAGATTATATGACATGAAGAAGGAGACTTGACAACTAAATGTAAGGTGTGATCCTGGATTGGATTGGATCCTAGACCAGAAAAAGGGCATTAATGGAACGACCAGGAAATGTGTAAATCTGTAAATTAGATAGTATTGACATTAAGTTTATTTCCTGATTTTGTTATTTGTACTGAGGTAAGATGTTAACATGTGGAGAACTTAGGCAAAGAGTATTCAAGAATTTCTTATATTATTTTGTAACATTTATAAATCTTATTTCGAAATGAAAATTAAAAAAACAGCAACAACTCGGGAATGTCATAGAGGTATACCTGGACTTGGTGAGAGGAGAACTTCCTAGAGGAGGTGCTGATGCCTGAGTCAGTCTTAAAGGATCAACATACAATAACGAGCATAAAAAATACCATTATGGGCAGATTTAGGCACGGTTTTGTATATCTTTCCCTTTGGCACGCATCTGAATATTGTACATGCCTCTGTGATTTTGGCCAAAGCACCTGTGAGTGTCTATACATCAATGTGTGACCAAGTTCCTACAGACAGCACAACCCAAGATTCTGAACCAGCTACAGAGGCAGGGCATGGGGAAATCAGCCCCCATACAGCAAGGACACAAGTTCACTAGCACAGACAGGCACAGGAAACAGAAGCAACCAGGCAAGACGGTGCTTCCCCAAGAAGGAAGTAAGACTATAAAAACTGGGGAGGCCAGAGAAATAGACCTCCTTAAACTGCCCTTGCAGAGAATCTGGACTCCTATGAAAGCAGCAACCAACAGTAAGTGACTGAACAGGTGCCTGCTGATAGATTTTTGCCTAGTAAATGAATCAGAGACAATCACTTGATCAAAGTTGTGGCCAGAACAATTCTGTAATTTCTCTGCTGCTAACACACAGCCTTAATGATAGAAAGAATGCCTTGAAATTAAACACTGACACCTTAAATTTCTTCACCTGGCTAGCTGATAATGCTCTTTTCCATGCCAAAGGGTATCTTCCTTGGGTCCGCCTCACTTTCTAACCATTTGTTGGGTTACATGGCTGTCTCATCTCAGTTGGTCTCTAAACCCCAATCCTGTCTCCATCGTGAGACAACCAGCAAGAACTCTGTGAAAGAATTTGAACTTTGTAAACCAAATTGCTTGACCATTAGTCAGTTTTAGGACATTCTCATCAGTTTAAAAAGAAAGTGCTAAAATAAAGTACTCTTTAGCAATAACCCCATCCTTCCTTCCAACTTACCAGCCCTAGGCAACCACTCATGTATGTCTGTATAGATTTCCCTATTTTGATTTAACAGAATCATATCATATGTGGTCTTTTGCGACTGGCTTCCTTCACTTAGCATGTTTGCAGGTTCATCCACGCTGTGGCACGTATCAGCACTTCATTCCTTTTTATGGTTGAATAGTATGCTACTGTATGAATAGACAACATATCATTTACCCACTTATCAATTGATGGGCATTGGACTGTTTCCACTTTTTGGCTTTATGAATAGTGCTTCTATAAACACTCATACGAATTTTTGTGTAGGCCTATATTTTCATTTCTCTTGGGTAGACACCTACGAGTGGAATTGCCACGTAACAGGTACTGTTCATTTCTGTAAGACTGGGCAAATGACTTTGCTACTTCCTCAGTCCCTTCCTTGTAAACAGGGCTACCACCACCAACCACCTTGTAGATTGTGGAAACTTGGTCATATTCGTTGACTGTGGTGAAATTGAAACTAGTGTGCCACAAACCTTTTCCTGTTCAGGATGAACTTTCAGATCCATGCACATATCCAAAAATTGAGAGAGGAGAGCCTGGTCCAGAAGGATATACACAGCGACTCCCTTTTTCCTGCATATTTCTTGCAGGTCTCTGAAGATGTCGATGTCTGTGAACACATCCATTACCACTGCAATCACCTACAGGTGAAATGGAAGAGCACGCAGTCAGCTCACAGGACTTAGACAGCTCGCTGTCTGGACTCTGAACTCCACTCAGAGATGGGAAACGATCCCCATCCTAGTTACCCTTCCCTCCTGCTTTGGCAGATCAGTACTCCCCTCACGATGGACTCTTTGCATCTCCAAACACACCCGGGCCCTGTATCCCACAAATCTTGACTTGGCCTAGCTAACACTCCCAAAATGATGCTGACAGGTTTCTCAAAAATACAGATCAATCCACTGCCTTGCTGTCTTATGAACCTGCTCCATTTACCTTCTATTCCTCCTTTAAACCCGTCTTACAGGCTCAATTCAGAGCAGCAAGCTGTCTGGGTTCTGTGGGTAACACAGTCATCTTTGGCTTGTTGCTGTCCCCACCAGGCTTCAGTTTGCTGTCTGTTAAACAAGTAAATACAACCTTATATTCTCTCTGAGGGCTCTTCTGGGGGTAGTATTCTCCAAATCTATTTTCTTAATTATTGTCTGATTTTGAATCATAATCTCAGACTTTTTTTAAGGCCTGCCCCATTCACCACCAACTCATGACTTGAAAGCAGGCAAAACAGGCACATGGATTCTCCCATCTTCTGCCCCACTAACTCTGCATACCACTTTGTTAACATACTGTTCTTTCTACCAGCCAGGCCTGATCAACTGTCTGTTGGGCAGGTTCTGACCAAGTGGCTTCCACCACACCGGCCTCTCTTCAATAAAAGGTTCTTTCTGCAGTTCTTTGGTATCTGTCCACAGTGCAAGCCCACAGCAAGAAGAGGGAAATATTTCCCTTAAACTCAGAACAGGCCTTTCTTCTCCCCAACAACGTGGCTCCATTCACACCTCCCAAATGATTTTCCACACTTAGCATCAGACTACAATTAAGAGCTAACTTTTAGCCATGCATTCTTGGGCAAATTACAGCTGTTTCAAATGTCTGTTTCCTTAGCTGCAAAATAGGGTTGTATCCAGAACTAAATAACTATGTTACATAAGTGCAAGGTTTGTACCTTAAAGGATCCCTTAGTATCTGCTCATTTATTCACTTTACCAGTCCAGCGCTGGAGCCACCCAGACAGTTCAACACAGGGAGACACCGCCCAGTTTTCCTCGCTCTTTTAAAGACGGGCTGCTCCAGCCACAAAGCCTCTAATCACACCCTTTGCAGGCTTAAAACCACGGTCCTCAGCAAACTCCTGGCAGGGGAGTGGGGTATCCAAACATCCAGGCTTAGAAACAAGTCCCAACAAACTGAGTCAGAAGTCAGGGGTGTTAACTAAGGAAGCCAAGGCTTGGGAGCTCCTCTGTAGTCTGGAGTGTAAGGGTTTCTCTCTCCTCCCCATTTCAACAGTAAAAACCTGTCTCTCAGAATCACATTAACTCTTTTTCTGAAAGTTAGGATTATTTATTTATGGGTTTCACTCCTTCTACTGCAGCAAAGGCTCTTGAATAGGATTGATTCATTTCTGTGGTCCCACAGGACTTGGGACAGTATAAGACAGTCATTACTTCTTAAGGATTTGGGAGATTAAAGAAGGAATGGAGACAAAAAGGTAATTTGGCCGTCTATCTCCAACATTCCAGGGCCTGGTATACTACGATGTGAGACCTTGAAACGCCAGTCATTGCTGTGATGGAGTTGAGAAGACCAGTTACTCTCCTGCTGCCTTTCCCTCCCCACCCCTTTTAATGATGCTCTAAGCTGTGGGCTATTCTTGGTAAGGAGCATGGCTGAAACCCACTGAACACAGTGACTTAAAAAATGAGAAGAGTTGCCGGGCGCAGTGGCTCACGCCTGTAATCCCAGCACTTTGGGAGGCTGAGGCAGGTGGATCATGAGGTCAAGAGATCGAGACCATCCTGGTCAACACGGTGAAACCCCGTCTCTACTAAAAATACAAAAAATTAGCTGGGCATGGTGGTGCGTGCCTATAACCCCAGCTACGCAGGAGGCTGAGGCAGGAGAATTGCCTGAACCCAGGAGGCGGAGGTTGCGGTGAGCCGAGATCGTGCCATTGCACTCCAGCCTGGGTAACAAGAGCGAAACTCTGTCTCAAAAAAAAAAAAAAAAAAAAAAAATGAGAAGAGTTTTTTCTGTATTTGTGGCATCCTCAGAAGTTTACATCCTCCACTGGCTTTTACACATCCTATTTTGACAGTCCTATTCATCCTACTCATTCAGGTCATATGGCAGTGATTAAAGGCAAAAAAGTGCCCTCCCTCACTCCTTCCCTCCCTCCCTCAAAAAAAAAAAAAAGAGGCAAAAAAGTCTGGGCATAAAACCCAGTTCTACCACCTACCAGCTGTGTGACGCTGGGCAAGTTGCTTAATCTCTCTGAGCCTCAGTTTCCTCCTCAGGAAGATGACAATTAATAGCATCTAGGTCAGAGGGCTGCTGTGAGGTTTAAGTGAAACAAAGCATGGAAAGGGCTTAGCATAGGGAGGGCAAGGCAGGAAACAGGTGTTATTATGCAGCCAGGACCTCCTCAGAGCCCACTGTGGGCTACACACTGCACTAGGCAGAAAGATGGCCATGAGGAATTGGACATAGACCCAACTTATCTCAAGGAGAAGACATAGAACACAGAGAAGCAATATGATACATGTAGCTTAAGCAATTAAACTAAGGGGGCCAGGTGCAGTGGCTCACGCCTGTAATCCCAGAGCTTTGGGAGGCCGAGGCTGGTGGATCACCTGAGGTCAGGAGTTTGGTAGCAGCCTGGTCAACATGGTAAAAACCCGTCTCTACTAAAAATACAAAAAATTAGCTGAGCATGGTGGTGTGTACCTGTCATCCAGCTACTAGGAGGGCTGAGGTACGAGAATCACTTAACCTGGGAGGTGAGGGTGGCAGTGAGCTGAGATCACACCACTGTACTCCAGCGTGGGCAACAGAGAAAGACTCCATCTCAGAAAACAAAGTGTTTCCTCCAGTGGTGGACTACAGGCATGAAAGCCACTCAAATGCTTACCAGATAAGAGCAGGGAAGACTTCCTGGAGATGGCATTTGAGCTGAATCACAAGGACAAAATTTGGACAAGGGCATGGGAGAAGTGAAGGGAGAAGGCATTCCCGCAGGAAGCCACGTGATGACAGAGGAAGAGGAAGGGAATGACGGGGTATGTACCAGTCTGGCTGGAACGTACGGCATGCATGAGAGGGAGCCACGGACGTGACTGGAAAAGGCGAATCAATGAGCAAGATCACAGAAGGCCCTGAATACCAACCCAAGAATCAGTTTCAAACGTCCCCACATTTTCTGTAGAAGAGTAATGAGTTCAAAGCGAAGAATCCAACAGGATGGAAGAAACTGATGCCAGAAGAGATTGGTATAGGTCAGAGATCTGGCCCCACCTCCTCCAACACAGGACCTGCAACACAGCAGTCACATGGACATTCTTTAGGTTAAGCAACTTCAATAAATGTTTAGGAGGACTAGAGACCAAATGAAGAAAAATCAGTGATACAGGTTTTGGTAAGAGGCGGGCAAGAAGCAATGAGGGTTGCAGAAGAGGGAAAGAGGCCATGGGAGAGCCGAGCAGTGGATGACACGGGCTGGGGAGGACAGGGAGAGGGATACTCAGATACAAGGAAACGGGAAACACCAGACAAGAAGCAAGAGGGATGAGCTTCAAAATGGATTTTGAGGTGGCAGTTAAACCTTCAGAAAGAGGTTTGGAATACGCAGGTGTACAACGAGATTAGCATTCACAGGAGAAAGCTAAAGAGGAAAATGCACACACCTGCTTGCCTCTCTGATTTCCCACTCTTCTTTCAAATCTTCAGTGTGGACCCAATCGAGTCCTTGAGAACCCAGTCTAATGAGACAGGAGACAAGCCAGGGGTAACAGAGTATAATAGGCCAATGGACACGTACCCCCAGTGCTACTGGAACAGGGACCAGAAAAACCCAGCCCAGCTGCTGGGTTACAGACCTGCTGGAGGCAGGGGCATGGGCCAGGGGCCCACAGCACAAGGCACTGCCAAGCTGAATTTTGATTCGCCACTTAACAAAACAATTGTGCAACAGCTTTGTTATATGGTGAGTAAATACCTAATTTGGTATTTGTTCCATTGTTTGTTTTTAAAGCCTTACCCTTTCCTGTGTGCTGGATTTGAACACTGGTCCCTAACTTCCTCAGGGTGTGTAGTTGATGGAGGTTCTTTTCTTCCCCTGACTCCCCCTATACCCAGCATCCCCTCCTTTCTTACTAAAGCAGGACTCTTAAAAGTATTTTGTCTTTTTTTTGGAGATGGAGTTTCACTCTGTCACCCAGGCTGGAGTGCAGTGGTGTGATCTCGGCTCACTGCAACCTCCTTCTCCCAAGTACAAGCAATTCCCTCACCTCAGCCTTCCAAGTAGCGGGGCCTATAGGTATATCCCATCATACCTGGCTAATTTTTATAGACATGGGATCTCACCATGTTGCCCAGGCTGGTCTCCAACTTCTGAGCTTAAGTGACCCACCTGCCTTGGCCTCCCAAAGTGCAGAGACTACAGGCATGAGCCTCCATGCCCACCCAAAGGTACTTGTCTTTTAAGGAGGAAAAGTCCACAGTCCTACTGTAGAAGCAATCAGTAGGAAGGTCTTCCTTCAAATCCCCATCCCCACCCCACTATTCTTCTACGTCCCAGCCCTCATGCAACCAAGCCCTGCGTAGCCGAAGTAGACCTGGGGCTAGACTGAAGGGACACACTTCACTGAGCTGAGCAATGACCTGGACTCATCCACTAACCAGCCAAGTCCTGCTTTCCGAGCCAGGATGCATCTCCTAGGTGTTGGGTGCTCATGCTACAGCCCGCTGGGCCCAGACATACACCTGGACTTGAATGCTAATATGGAAACTGGCCACCACTCCCACTCCCAGAGGCGTAATGTGGGAAGGACAAAGGCATGTCTGGAGGCAGGCACCCTTGCATATCAAGTGCCCACAGTCATGGCACTCTCCCAGCCTGTGCTGCATGAAGCCTCCCCACCCTCTCAGGGCTAGAAAGTCATGAGAGTGGTGACTTTCGAGAGTCCCTTCCAGGGTCAACATCCATTTGCAATTTGCAAATCAGTGCAAGTCAGTTACAACAGGAGACGTGAGGAGGACACATCCAGCTGGTCAGAGGCCTGATGGCTGGCCCACTGCCTGGCATCCCACTGTTCCTGCACTTTTCCAGCCACATCTGGAGCAGTGGCACCTGTGTCGAATCTCACATCATCATCTCAGGTGACAAATCACAAGCCTATCCCTCTCAGTCCTCCTATCTGTCCCCTGCTGATTTGTACCAAGGGACTTGGGGACCCATGCAGTTGAACAGCAGAGGTCGTGACGGCCTTCTTGGTCTCTGGGAATGTCACAGACCCTGTTTACGTTACTTGCCAGGGAGAACTGAACTCTCTTCTGCTTGCCTTCTTGAACGAAAGCTCAAAAGTGCTATCTAGAGATTTCAAAACCCCATTAACTGTCATCCCCAATCTACAAACGAGAAACCAAAGCTTGGAGAGGCTAGGTAACTTGTTCAAAGTGACAAATTTAAACACGTACAAGGGCTGGAATTTCAACCCAGGTCTGTGTAACTCCAGAGCCATCTAAGAAAAGTACTATCCTACATATTTTATATAATTCCAAACAAGTTGAATGGCAGTTCTTCACGTGATTGGGAGCTCAGAACGAATATTAAAGGATTAGTAGCGTATCCCAGGAAGTGCACGGGAACAAGCTCACCACAGATGATTGACAATACCTAGCTCATAGTGTTTGTTGGCAGTTCATAGCTTATGGAAAGCCCTCAACTGGCAGCCACTCAGATTCTTAGTCTCAATTCTGCCACTATCCCTGGGCAAGCCATTCCTTCTGAGACTGGTGTCCTTGAAACAAGGTCCCTTCTGGCTTTGCGAAGTCAGTGATTCATACACACTTAATGGGCAGGTCTAGGCTCCGACCAGGCACAATGTGCTGCCCCAAGGGGCCCCTTGGGGCCACTCATTCCAGTTCTCATTCCAGCTCTTCTTCCTCTGTGTGAAGCAGGAAGTTCTTACTGATCGCCCCTTCTCACTGCACCTCAGTTTCCCTCCCTTCCCACCCAGAGTCATACAGTGAGGTCAGGTATGCAACATGTTTGGAATTCAACCAAAGATCTGCACACATTCAAAGATATGTCAGCCTGTGCTGTGGTCAATAACATCCTGGCTGCTGAATTCCCCCAGCTTATCACAAGGCATCCATTGATCCTTCACTTCCTCTCCTTGCTCTCTCAGGCCCCTCTTGCTAAAAAAGCAAAAGATATTGTATTCTCCCCATGTATGACATGTTTTAATAGAACAGAAATTATCTCTTTAGGATTTTGTAAAAACCTTTAAATATCTTGACATCTTTGCGGTTTGTAATGTAAAGAATGTAAATTCCCACAGGGAAACCTAAACTTGTTTGCATACACTGTTTTTCCTCCATTTCAGAAGCTATTATCAAATTAACAATTTAGGCCAGGTCCGGTGGCTTATGTCTGTATTCTAACACTTTAGGAGGCTGAGATGGGAGGATCACTTGAGGCCAGGAGTTTGAGACCAGTCTGGGCAACATAGCTGAGATCCCATCTCTACAAAAAAAATTTTCAATTATCTAGGCATGCTGGAATGTGCCTATAATCCCAGTTACTTGGAGTCTGCGGCAGGAGAATTACTTGAGCTTGGGAGGTCGAGGCTATAGTGAGTCATGATTGCACCACTGTACTCTAGCCTGGGCAACGAATGAGAACCTGTCACAAACAAACAAAACACTTTAAGTATCAGATGAAAGTGCTGGCAGGTTTTTTGTATTTTTAGTAGAGACAGGGTTTCACCATGTTGACCAGGATGGTCTCGATCTCTTGACCTCGTGATCCACCCGCCTCGGCCTCCCAAAGTGCTGGGATTACAGGCGTGAGCCACCGCTGGGCATGGTGGCGAGTGCCTGTAATCCCAGCTACTCAGGAGGCTGAGGCAGGGGAATTGCCTGAACCCAGGAGGCAGAGGTTGCGGTGAGCCGAGATCGCGCCATTGCACTCCAGCCTGGGTAACAAGAGCGAAACTCCGTCTCAAAAAAAAATAAATAAATAAAAAATAAAAAAATGAAAGTGCTGGCAGGGCCACCAGAAGTTGGTAGGAGCAAAGTTTTCACTGACCTGTGGAGGCACTGACCACTATTCAGCACTCTGTACTATTCCAGCAGGAGGCACACAAGCAGGTGGGCTTTCAAAGGGGAGGGAAAAGCACCAAGAAGTCGGCAGGTGAGGGGAGGAGGGCTTATAATTTTGAGTTGTTTTTATAAGTATGTTAAACATTTGCCTAGTTCCAAAATCCTATTTACAAAACAAGGTACTTTCAAAGCTACCTAGTTTCCATCCTTGTCCCTCCCGCCCCATTGAGATAATATTTTCAATAGTTTTGTGTTCAATTTTTTTCAATATAAACTATAAATAGGTGTATATAACATATTTGTTTTATTTAAACAAGTATATTATGTATATACCTATGTATATGTGTTCATATTCCCCATAAATAAAAGGTAGCATGGAATACAAATTGTTCTAGACTTAGTGTGGCCCAACAGAAACTTCCAAGATGATAGAACTATATCTTTATTTAATTTTAATCCACAAAAACTTTAATAGCCTCATGTGACTACCACATTGGTCGGTATGATTCTAGACACTGCATATCAGAGCTAGTCTTCATTCCTTCTTAGAGCTACAGAATATTCCACTGCAGAGATGAATGGATTTATTATTCACAATGATGAGCTCATCCTCTATTGACGAATACATGAACTCCTTCCTGTGTTTTGCTATTATAATTAGTGCTGCAATGCATAGCCTATTGTCTACATCTATTCTTACTTTTGTCGATGTATCTTTGGGATAGATAAATAGCAGTGGAAGTGCTAGATCAATGGGTAAATATAATTGAAATTTTGCTAGGTATTCCCAAATTCCCTTCCAGGGGTTATATCATTTGCATTAAGATTTTTTAAAGCCAACATACGCACTACATTTTTGGTTTTTGCTTTCTTTTTTCCTGACATAATGTACCCTCTATCTATAAAGAAGTCAGAGAAGAATCCTGCAGCTTCCCTACTGTCTGCTGGATGTTAAGGGAAAAGAAAAAAAAATGGCAGACAGAGGCCAGGCCCAGTGGCTCACGCATGTAATCCCAGCACTTTGAGAGGCGAGGCAGGCAGATCATGAGGTCAGGAGATGGAGACCATCCTGGCCGACATGGCGAAACCCCATCTCTACTAAAATACAAAAAATTAGCCAGGTGTGGTGGTGTACACCCGTAGTCCCAGCTACTTGGGAGGCTGAGGCAGGGGAATCGCTTGAACCGAGGAGGCAGAGGTTGCAGTGAGTCGAGATTGCTCCACTGAACTCCAGCCTGGCAACAGAGTGAGACTGTCTCACCAAAATAAATAAATAAATAAATAAAAAGGAAAAACAGAAATGGCAGACAAAATAGAATGGTGGTTGCCAGAGGCCAGGAAAAAAGGGTAGAGGAGTTAGTGTGTCAGAGTTTCACTTTGGGAAGATGTATTTTATGCCACTGGACTGTACACTTAATAATGGTTAAAATGGTAAATTTTGCTATGTATTTTTTACAATATTTTTAAAAATTCTAAAATCCTTAACCTGACACGTGAAATCAAAAGGAAGTGATAAATTAGTAACAACACTTCAGTCTAGTGGGTAACATCCCAGAATGATGCACTAGTCAGAAATTCTAGGCCAGTGGTTCACAACTGGGGAGGATTTTGCCCCCAGAGGGCATTTAGCAATGTCTGGAGACATTTTTTATCATGGTAAAATGCTCGCCATCTTAATAACTGTTAAGTGTGCAATTCAGTGGCAATAATTACATTCACAACCAACACTACTATCTGTTTCTAAAACTTTTTCATAGCCCCAAACGGAAACTCTGTGACCACTCATCAGTAACTCCCTATTTCTCCCTCTGGAGACACTGAATATCATGACTACCTGGGGTGAGGGATGCTGCTGGCATAGAGTGAATGGGGGCCACGGATGCTGCTCAACATCCTACAACGCACAGGACAGCCCCTCAGGACAAAGAATTATCCGACCCTGAAGGTCAATAGTGCTGAGGTTGAGAAGCCCTGTTTGAGGCTGACATGAGTATTTGGAACAGAAACTGATCATACCACACAGGTTCTACTGTAATGCAGAGGAAAGTTGTGCAAGAGCAGGAAAGCCTCTCAATTCAGACACATCCAAGTACATGCTGGGGCCTCCAACACATTCCTTAGCTGCTACTCCTCCTGGCAGGGCTCTCTGGGAATGCAATGATCCCCACTACTAACATTTGGGTTATCAAGAGGATGCCTAAGGGTGAGGTCATAGCAAAAACGGCCTTTTGGAACAAAACAGCATAAGGATAGGCACTGGCAAGAAAGGTGACTCTGAGGAATCAGAACCTCCTGGTGGTACCAGCTTTGCCTCTAAATTCCCATTCAACAAACCAGGAATAGCCAGACAGCCAATTCATAAGCACACTGCCAAAATGAGGCTACGCAGCCCTTCCACGCAGGGGGTCACAGCCCAGCCAAATTCCAATTCACACAGCAACAGAGGCAAAAAGCTGAATGAGTCATCAACAGAAACAGTGGTAGAGGGGTGGATCTGGAGCAAGTATGTAGGGAAAAAATCCTGTATAGTTCAAGATTATCCAAAAACTTCCTTAGGAAGCAAACATACGGGTTCTCAAAAGGTTCAAAGCAGTATTTCCTCCAGTTTCGGCGAAGTTCAACTGAGCACCTGGTAAGCAGCCAGCCATACTATATATAATTGCGTTTTATTTTTTAGAAATGGGGTCTTGCTCTGTCATCCAAACTGGAGTGCAGTGGCATGATCTTAACTTACTATAGCTTCCAACTTGGTTGCAGTGAGCCGAGATCATGCCATTTGCACTCCAGCCTGGGTGACAAGAGCAAGACTCCATCTCAAAAACAAAAACAACACAAAAATTAGCTGGGCGTGATGGCGTGCTCCTGTAATCACAGCTACTTGGGAGGCTGAGTCAGGAGAATCACTTGAACCCAGGCAATGGAGGCTGCAGTGACCTGAGATCATGTCACTGCACTCCAGCCTGGGTGACAGAGCAAGACTCCATCTTAAAAAAAAAAAAGTGTGAGCTTCAGAGCCAGAACCACATAGACTTGGGCTTGAGCCCAACTCTGTCCCATGCTAACTGTGTGATCTTGGGCAAGTTACTTAACTTCTCTTTGCCTGGTCTTTTCTTAATTGTGGCCTCCTCCCAGGGTTGGGAGGGTTCAGTGAGGTAATTCATAGGTCAAGGGTTTAGCACAGACACTGACCCATTCAAAGTGCTCAATCACATCATCATTAAGTACCTTTGCCATCAGAACACGGATGCAGAACAGCTTCTCACTTCATCCTGAAAGCAGCCTGAGACCTGTACCTTCCTGGCCCTCACTGTCACAGGTACTGGACTTCAAAGGATGTGTTCAAGGTGTCACAGCCACTCCCTTGTCCACCAGGCACACCCCTACCCAGTGGTAGCACCAGATCTGCTCTCTGTCCCCTCTCCCCACCCGAGCACAGGCTCCTGACCCCTCCACAGGGAGTGTGGTGGTTAACATGGTTCAGACATTCTGTGCCTCAATTTGAGTACGGGCTCCTTCATTGTCTAGCTGCATGACTTTGGGGCTACTTAACTTCTCTATGCCTCAGTTCTATCCGGTGTAAAATGAAGATGATAATTGCTCCTTCCGTGAGATTACTTAGAACAGTGCCTGGCAAATAGAATTTTTTTTTTTTTTTTTTTAAAGAAACAGGGTCAGGGCAAGGCACAGCAGCTTATGCCAGTAATCCCAGCACTTTGGGAGGCTGAGGAGGGCTGATAACAAGGTCAAGAGTTTGAGACCAGCCTGACCAACATGGTGAAACTAAAAAATACAAAAAAAAATTAGCCAGGCATGGTGGAGTGCGCCTGTAATCCCATCGACTCAGGAGGATGAGGCAGGAGAATCACTTGAACCTGGGAGGTGGAGGTTGCAGTGAGCTGAGATAGTGCCCCTGCACTCCAGCCTGGGTGACAGTGATACTGTCTCAAAAAAAAAAAAAAAATTATAAACAAAAAAAAGAAACAGGGTCTCCCCATGTTGCCCAGGCTGGAGTTGCAGTAGCCATTCACAGCGTGGTCAAAGTGCACTACAGCCTCGAACTCCTGGGCTCAAGTGATCCTCCTGACTCGGCCTCCTGAGTAGCTGGGACTACAGGTGCATGATATCATATCTGGCTTTTTGTTGTTGTTTTTAAACAAAAGAGACAGTCTCTGGGGCCTCAAATTCAGTGCATCCCTTACCCCACCCAGCTTTGAGTTCAATGCCACTCCGGAGACTCTTTAGCCCTTTCCCCAGTGCCTGTAGCAACCTCCTCACTGCTTCCTATCAGCATACTGTCCACCCTCAAGTGTAGGCAAATTTGATGCCTTCCCCTGTGGCCCCAGCCCTGGTAGTGTCTGATACACAGCAGGCACTGAGTAAGCAAATAATTTGGCATCTATCAGATACACTGAAAATACTCATTGGATTTTTTTTTTCCCAAGGCGGAGTCTTGCTCTGTTGCCCAGAGCTGGAGTGGAGTGGAGTGATCTCGGCTCAATGCAACCTCCACCACCGGGTTCAAGCAATTCTCCTACCTCATCCTCCCAAGTAGCTGGGATTACAGGCACACGCCACCACATCCAGCTAATTTTTGTATTTTTAGTAGAGACGGGGTTTCACCATGTTGGCCAGGCTAGTCTCAAACTCTTGACATTGTGATCCGCCCACCTCCGCCTCCCAAAGTGCTGGGATTACAGGTGTGAGCCACTGCACCCAGCCAATACTCATTGGATTTAAAGGTTCCAAATACAGCATCTTGGAGGGAATTGTGGGTAGCTGGACTAGGGCAGCAGGTTCTATCTGGAAATGTTGGTATTATAAAATGCCAATGGGATGAGAGAGTCTGAGCTCCAGGCTCCATCCCTTCCTCAGTCTAGCATGTGTTAATAGTTTCCCTCTGGCCTCTGGTTCCGGTGCCCCTTTGCTATCACTAAAATTTTGAGCTGGGCAAAAGACTAGAACAAGCCGTAGGTCTCACTATACAGACCAGCTCTTTACTTTTCTCAGGTTCCAAGTGCTCAAGTTCATGAGCTTTGGGAATGCACACCTACACAATTCTGCCTTTTCCATCTTTTTAAATCTGCTCACTCAACCCGCATGGGAAATGTATGCAGCATCAAAAAGACCCTCGGCCCACCCAAAGCACCACAGGGCTGGTAAGAGCCTAGCTGCAGCCTGCAGCCACTCTCTCAAAGGCAAGGCACTAGGTCATTGTATCCACGACCACTGCAACCCCACCAGTCAGGGAGAGAAAACTAGGAACACTGGTGAGAGTCGGACTTGGACATGTCAACCTAAGAATGCACTGATATCTTCACCCACAGTCAGACACAGTCAGGTACCAGCCCTAACAAGTCTTACCATGGTTGGGGCTTCATCTGCCATGTCCCTGGCACAGGCAGACAGCCAGGAAGCTGGACATTGCCGGTCAGCAAGCAAGCTGACCATAGCTTCAGACCAAGGTGTCTGCCACCACACTTTATCTGCCACACCCACCTGTAGGCTGCCTTCTTCCTCCTTGATCCCCAGCACCCCGCTGCAGCTTCATCGAGGCTGGCAAGCAGACAAGGCCTCCACTGCACCCAAGACCATGCCATACTAAGTAAGGGTCAGACAATAGGACCAAAACCCACTGAGAATACAGAGGCCGATCTAACGCAAATGTATCTGCATTTTAGGAGATCACTGCAATCTCGCACAGACCCAGCCTATGGAAAACAAACCTCTTGCCCATTCATTCACAGTGGCAAACTTCTCCAGTCACTAGCAGTAGAAAGAGCAGCAGGGCTCTCAGCCTGCCACTCCTGTGTTTATCTGCTTTTTACAACATAAGATGCGTGAAAGTAATTAGCAGTAATAATTGATTCCTACTGATTCCTAATGCCCCATAGTTGCTTCTGGAGACCATCTTTCTAGAACTTTCCCTACGTAAGTTCTTTGGTAATGAGTCTCCTAAGAAGCTCCTGAAAGTGGGATTTAGCATGGGCTGACAGGAAAATCGGCAATTTTCCAAGTTTGATTTTAACTGAAATTTGGAACTGGGTGTACTTCTGGTCCCCCGCTTCAGCCATATGAACGTTAGGAGATGAAACCCGGGCCCAATTCGCATCCTTGGGAACTGAGGCTTTCCCACTATCCCCTGCCACGAAGAGTGGCCAGGAATATCCGGGGGAGACACGCAGAGTGAGGTGAGTCGGGGACCCGAGGACCTCCTGGCCTGCGCTTCCGGTAGGGCGCAGATGCGGTAGTGGCCCGGGCCCGCGCTCCCAGCAGGCCTCAATTTCCCATTCTGGAAGGGGGTCTCCCGTGCGACCCAGGGCCCGGGCGGGCCGCTCACCTCTCGAGCAGAGCGGAGCTGCCGGCGCAGCGCGTCCTTGCAGCCGTAGGGGCCGCCCGCGCCCGCGCCGCGGGGCTGGAAGTGCGCCTCGACGCGCGTGGCGCCGCGGTAGGCGCCCTGGTAGAAGGCCGGCCAGCCGAGCTCCAGCAGCGGCGGCTCCAGGTCCGACTGCTCGGGGAAGTAGGTGCCCGACGAGCAGTCGTGCGAGGAGCCGAACGAGTCCTCAGCCGCCGCCGCCGCACCCTCCTCTCCTGGCCGCTCCGCCGCGCGCAGGATGGCGTGCACCTCATCCGGGTTCAAGAAGCGAGCCAGGCGCTCGCGTCGCAGGAAGGCCGCCAAAGCTTCGGGGCCGCCGGTCACCAGCTCCTCCAGAGCCAGACGCCGTTCTTCGCTGAAGAGCTCGGCCGGGTTGGGCGGCCCGCACGGCGACAGGCAGGCAGTGGGCAACTCGTCCAGGACCTCGGAAAGCAGAGCCATAGCGGCGCTCGGACGCGACAGCCCTAGGACTAAAGCCGGCGTGCCGGCCTGCTTTATAGGCAACCTTTGAATCAAACAGGCCCGCGCCATTGGCCGCACCTCCCCGCCTCAGCTCTCCCATTGGCTACTTTCCTTCCAATAGCGGAGAGGCGGCTCCGCCCCCTGATGCGTCATTGGCTGCCTGCACAGCGGAGCCTTTGCGCTCAATGCTGGGGCTGTTAAGCGGAATTTAAACTTGCAGGGGCGGGGCGGGCAGCAGAGCAGGGACAGAGGCGGGAGAGCCAGGCTCCTGGCCATCCCAGCGCGCTCCCTGCCGGCCGCCCCACAGAGCAGCCTTACAAGGTAGCGACGAGGGCCAGGTGTCGGCTCCCAGACACGCTGGCCACGCTGCTCCTAGGCTCTCGGAGCTTTGGCATGGCCAACCATATCGCCTTTATCCCCTGCATTTAACCGTGTATTCATTCATTCAAAAAATACCGGCTCATCGTATTAGGAACTCTCCTTTGATCACACCCTAGGGTAGCCTTCTCTCATTTCACCGGTTTTTTGCCTTGTAAAACCCCAACCTACCCTGGTTACACGCTACTTTCCACCTGCACTGCAGCAGCCCTACAGGGCTGGAGAAAAAAAGAACATAACCATGCTTACTGACTGGTCTTGCTTTCAATTCATGATCCTTAAAACTGCCTGCTAGGAGAGAGGGCCCATGCTGTGGCTCACGCCTGTAATCTCAGCACTTGGGAGGCTGAGGAGGGCGGATTACCTGAGGTCAGGAGTTCAAGACCAGCTTGACCCACACCTGAGGTTCGAGACCAGCTTGATTAACATGGTAAAACCCCGTCTCTGCTAAAAATACAAAAATCAGCCTGGTCTCTTGGTGCACGCCTGTAATCCCATACTCGGGAGGCTGAGGCAGGAGAATCACTTGAACCTGGAAGATGGAGGTGACAGTGAGTCGAGATCGCATCATTGCACTCCAACCTGGGTGACAGGAATGAAACTCGCATTCTCTCTACCTTTTCCTCTCTGACAGCTTGCTTCCTATGTCACCGAGAACACAAAAGCAGTGAGAAGGGAACTTTCACATGCACTCATCCCATCTACCTTCCTGTCTGTATCTCTGCCCATACTCAGGGCATTGATGAACCGTGCCTGCACCATCCAACCCCAGCTCCTCTGCCTGGGCACTTCCAGCCCCTCTACTCACCAGCAACCTCCTTCTTTCTCCTGGAACATCAGTGTCCCTCTTTACTGATTCATTTCTATAAGCCTACACACATGCTGAAACATCTTCATCTTAAAACAGCCCTCTCTTGACCCTACATTCTTCTAAAGCTCCCCATTTCTCTTCTTACTTTTGCAGCATAAAACCTCAGACATGGCTGGGCATGGTGACTTGCACCTGCAATCCCAGCACTGTGGGAGGCCGAGGGAAGAGGATCACTTGAGTCTCGGAGTTTGAGACTAGCCTGGGCAACATAGCGAGAGCCTATCTCTAGAAAAAATACAAAAGTTAGCCGGGCATGGTGGTGTGTCTAACTTTTAGTGCATGCAGTGCTCATGGTGGTCCCAGCCACTGGGAAGGCTGAAGCAGGAGATGACTTAAGGCCAGGAGTTTGAGGCTGCAGTGAACTATGATTGCACCACGGCACTCCAGCCTGGGTGACAGAGCAAGACCCTGACTCAAAAAAAAAAAAAAAAAAAAAAAAAAAAAAAAGAGAAGAAAAGAAAAAGAAACCCTCAAACCAGTTGTCTATATTTGCTGTCTCCAGTTCTCTTCCAGCCCTCTTCAGTCAGGCTAAAACCCTCACTGCTTTACCAAAACCCCTTGTCAGGTTCATCATGAATTCCACACAGCTAAATAACAGTCAATTTTCAGCCTCCATCTTCTTCGTGTAAATGAAAAGAGCATCATAAATGTGAGAAGTTACCATCATTATTTAGCAATGCCTCTCCCTCTCTTTCCCTCCTCTCCCATTCCCATCCATTTGTGAAGTTTCTCAGGACTAAGTGTGGGGCCTTCCATGTGTCCCTGCTCTGGTATCCAGGGTCCAGGAGGCAACAAGAGAGCACCCTTTTCACCCTCTTTCAAAACACCAACAAAGTTCTGTGTGGGACAAGGACCAAGGACCGTGGTCTGAGGCTGTGCAATCACAGCTTCTCTGTGCCTCAAGGTAAAAAAACAAGAATGGCCAGGACCATAAGCAAGTGAAAGGAAGAGCTGGAATGGGGCAGGGGGAAGAGTACGGGACGCGTCAGTGCACTCCAAGAATGGGACAGAGGAGAGGTGCACTCTTGTTACATATAAATGTCATCGGGGCCAGTGCAGTGGCTCACGCCTGTAACCCTGCACTTTGGGAGGCCAAGGCAGGCGGATCACTTGAGGTCAGGAGTTTGAGACCAGCCCGGTGAACATGGTGAAACACTGTCTCTACTAAAAATACAAAAAGTTAGCTAGGCATCATGGCCAGCACCTGTAATCTCAGCTATTCGGGAGGCTGAGGCAGGAGAATCGCTGGAACCTGGGAGGCAGAGGTTGCAGTGAGCAGAGATCGCACCACTGCACCCTGGATGACAGAGACTCCATCTCAAAAAAATAAAAATAAAAATAAAAATAAATAAATAAATATCAGGAAAACTTTGGAACATGTATGGAATAAATATATGCTATTATAGGGCTTCATGTTAACTTCAAAGAGAATATTTGACAGAATGAAGGTCATTCCCAACCACCCACCTTTTCTTGAAGTCATCAGTTTTTACCATCTCCCAGTCTGGAGAGACATCTGCTCCAGGTCTGAGCCCCCTGAACTCCCTCTACTTCAGGGGCCTCATTCCAGAGCCCTCCGCAGGAAGCCGGGAGTAAGGGGGAAGAGATTAGAAGCCCTCACCCACCCTCTACTCCAGACACGTCCTCTTTGTGAATTTAAGTCAGCACTGTTCAAGTGAGCTCACAGCAATAACCAGTCACACTAGCAGGTGTTATTAAAAGGAATTTAATAATTTTAATTAAAAACTCTTAACAGCGATTTCTGTCACAGGCCTTGGCAGCTGGAAGCAACTCCAGGGACATGTGCCCCCTCTGGGATGTGGCTGAGCCACGGTTTGTGACCCGAGGCCCAGCAGTGCCACGTGGCGAGGGGCTACCTGGAAGTTACTTCAGTACGATATCAAAGATCTGCGAGGATTTTTTTTTAAAAAAGTTTTAAATATATTAGACTCTCTTGATTGCCATTTTTACACAAAGCTGCTGATACAGTATACAGAGTTTTAACTTTTTTTTCACATAAAATACATTTTTTTTTAAGTGATCTCTGTACATCAGTGGCTTCTGGTCTGGTGAATTATTGCGGAGGGCTGGGGGTCTGCAGACTTTTCCTGGGTGTGCAGAGCCAGGCCCCGCATGGTGGCACTTGCAATGCCCATGGGAAGCAGGCCCTCTGGCCAAAAAGAGACTCCTGTCAGGGAGAGGGCTATAGCTTCTGGCACAGGGGGTCGCTTTTACAGAGTCATCCACTGACCATTGGACCTTTTGCTCTTATGTGCCCTGGGGGAGGGGAGACCATCCCCAAGTTACAAATAGCAAGAGTTCAATACAGTCTTTCTGGGCATCTTAAAAGGAGCACCCTTCTTGAAAGTACCCCAGTATCCTGCTCTAGGAGAGACAGCAGGTGGGTGAGAGAGCTCAGGATGGAAAGGTATCTGACACCAACAACCAAAATGGTCTCATGTTATTACAAAGCCAGCAAACTCGTGGGGCAGGACAGGGGACACACCCTTGTTAACTGTTCTAAGCCCCTTGGAAATGGATCAAACAGTGCAGAGCAGTTTTATTTATGCTGCATATTTGATGGAGAATTCTATCCTGAAGTCTTCAGTAGCCCTGGGCCTACAGTTTATTCAGCTTCCCTAAGCTACTCGCCAGAAACTCACAGCCTGGTGGTAGCTGCCAACTTTCAATTGTTTGGGGCATATGATGGTGAGCCATGCAGCACCTGCTTTGGAAGTGACCTCCTTTAATCTAATAAGGAGCTGCCACAGGACCTGGGTCTCAGCAGGAGCTAGGCATCTGGTTGACTTTGCCAGGTTTCTTCCAGCTCCCGGATGCACCTCTGCCATAAAGGGAGGCAGATTCCTGAGGAAAGGCTTTGATGCTGAAGGAGGCAGCTCCAGCTCCTTTTCCTCCCAGTATTCATTAGTGGGGTGAGGAAGCTCTGTAATAAATGAGCCACTGTGAGCAAGAAACAATGACTTTAAAAACCTGAGATGCATTTGGCAGCAAATTGCAGAACAGTCTTCTAGATACTGATCTCAAGCTGCTATTACAGAGTCCCCCAAAGATGCTGGCTGAAGACAGCTATCACTGAAAGTTCCAGATGGACCTGGATGATGTCTGCTTGGAACCCATGATCCAGCATCTGTACTTGGTGGCAAATGTTATCCAGGGATGGCCATGACAGCTGTTACCAGCTAAAGGGATTCAGACTCTAAGGATTCTAGGAGCTGAAAAGCAAAGGGTGGCTGGACCAAGATGCAGACACTTTGCCTCAGGTGACTTCAGTGGGTCTGCTGATGCCTGTGGTCCCCAAGGGACAGAAACCACAAAGAACA
The DNA here is from genome assembly GCF_001604975.1 of Cebus imitator. Lineage (NCBI taxonomy): Eukaryota > Metazoa > Chordata > Mammalia > Primates > Cebidae > Cebus > Cebus imitator. The sequence goes on from NW_016107333.1 coordinate 2,923,197, forward strand.
GTTTTCCTTACTCTGTCTTATTCCTCCTTTATCTGCAGAGCCTAACATACTTGTTGGCATGTCGCAGCTACTCAGTAAATTATATGAGTGAATTAATTTTGGCTCATTCATTGAGGGTTGGTCTTCAGCTCATCTCTCAACACCCAGGAGACCTACAGGGAAAGCTCCCCAGGGACTCCAGAGATGGAATGGTTTATCCCTGGGTGAAAACATGAGCCAATGCCTGAGTCACCTGTGTGTGAAGTCGGCTCCTGTCAGGGAATCAGCTGGGATTCCCAGCCTTCTGGGTGTAGAGGAATGGCCCAGGAGGCAGGAGGCATGCAAAAAGGAGGGAACGGTCTCAGGCGCTCAGTGGGTGGGGCAGTATATGCCTTCAGTGTTTGGCCCCTGAGCAAAAAGAAAACCTGCACAGCTCTCTCCTGAGGAGCATGTGGCTTCCCTCACACTCCCTACCTTGTAGCCAAGGTTGGCTCACGAGGGATTTCAGCAACAGTCTGGGGTGATACTGTTTTACAGCCAAAGGTAAGTGTGTTTTAGATCATCTTGTCCTGTTCTGGCCAGAGCCTGAGATATTAAAGAGCCCACCCCAGATGCCAGCGACATGGGAAGCATCTGTACACCTGTCTTCAGCCTCCTGAGCCGCCTCCAACTCTACTCTAGACTACATCTAACCTGGCGTTGGGGTGGAGGTGCCTGATGCTGAGAACCTCTCCCCTTCCAGCAGCCACCAAGGGTACAGTCACTCCCATGGACCCTGTGCTCTCTGGCCCAGTTCCCCTGCTCCTGGGAAAGCATACCCAGGTCCCTTCAGGTCCAGTTCCCTCTGTGGGTTATGGGGCCACGGGGGCCACATAGTAGGGGGCTAAAAATGACAAAGAGCAGACCCCATAACTAGAGCTGTGGCACAAGGCGGGGACGCTCTTCCAGCCCCAAGCTCCTAGTCCAGGTACCCCTCAGGGAAAGTTTCTCGTAGACTGAGAAAGAAGTGGGTTAAAAAGAACCCAGATCTGTTCCCCAAATTAGAATCTGGACCTAGGGGGCCCCTTCAGAGCTCTAAGGAGGTAGTTTAAGGACAAATCAAAGGCGCACAGAGCAGGGGACACACCTGCAGCTTGTTGGTTACACCAAAAGATTCTGGCTGAGCCTGTGGGCAGTGGGGGTCCTGGGAGCATCAGCAGTGAGGGGAGAACAGCCATTCACAGTCCTCCCTCCTCAGCATCAGGAAACCTGGGGCTATGAAACTGCGGAGCTGGGCAAGACCCAACTCCAGCCCTACCACGGATCTCCTGAATGCAGGACAGGATACTGACCATGTGAACCCTGGGTTCGCAGCCTTGGGGCATCACCACTCCTGCAAGACCAGGCTGGGAGCCCCTGGGCTACACAGGAACTCAAAAGGGCTGACTGGCAAATCTGCCTTACCAAGCATCCTCAAAAAGGCAAAAGCTGGGCCCAGGGTCCTGAGCACTGACTGATGTGGGTGGATGGGGGTGGGAGGTGGAGGCAGGCAGGCCCCTAACTGCTTGCTCTGACAGCTCAGTCTGAAGAGGGCTGGCTGAGATGGGCTGGGCTGAAACAGTCTAGCTATTCACAAAGATCTCACTGTGCTGGGCTCTGTCCCTGTTAACCAGTGGTATTTTCTTATATTAACTGGCCTCTTTCCCTGGAAAAGCATTCCTGTGGTAGCTCCTCATTTAGCTTCATTTTTCCAGCACCAGCCAGTAAAACCCAGTGACTGTGATACGATCCACAGAAAGAAGCGAATTCAGTTACCTTCCTCCCTGTAGGAGTTTTACAGACTAAAGGAATTTTTTAAATCAGATACACTTTGGTAAATACTGACCTTGTCCCCGTCCCCCACCCTTCTGCCTTTGACACTTCCATCCAAGAGCAAAGCATGATTTGATTGATTCCAGGAATGGAATCACCGGGTTTCCCCCTCCACCCTGGATGGTCATACAGCTGGCTCCTGGCATGGGCAGAAGTGTGCCTCTCAACAAGGCTGCAGGGAACAGGTCTGTGCCCATCTCATCTATCCATGTAGGTTCCTGGCTCCCTCTGAACACAACGAGGACTTCTTGCCCCTGCCAGGTGTGGCTGGTGGCCCAGACCTTGGGATGACTCTGAGCAGGACTATGGGTCTCAGCTTAGCAGGCCCCTTCCCCTGCTAAAGCCACATTGGCAGTGGTAATGAGACTCTGGGTCTTAACTTCCATCCTTTTGGGAATACCCCACACATTCTCAGCCCCCTTGCTTCCCCTGAGCCCAGGTATGTCATTCCTACACACACTGATCGAGTGTGTGTGTTTGTGTGTGTGTGTGTGTGTGTGTGTGTGTGTGTGTGTGTGTGTTGATATGTGACATGCACGTACTGATCCGGAGAAGCCTTTATACCAAGAATAGAGCTGGGATCTCAAGCCCACCCTCCCAAGATCAGATAGCAGAGTGAGCCAGGAAGCCACAATGGGCCTTGTGTCAGATGGCAGACGATGCAGCAGGAAGCAGAACCATGGGACATGGGACATGGGATGCTATGGGCAGCCAAGTGAGGGGTGGGGTCTGAGTTCCTCTGAAAAGCAGAGCCCACCTGTCCCCAGCTGCCCTCTGACACCTCCCCAGCCAGGGCTGATAGGCTGGCCTGGATTCCAGGAGCCTCTCCCCAGTAATCTCCCTCCTCCATCGCATGGAGACTAGGAGATACGGCAACAGCCATGCACCTTCTCCTCCATCTCCTCTATGGGGGCCTTGAACTTTAAGAGTGGGGGATCTCCGCTGGTGACCGTGTAATACACCGAGGTCCCATTGCTGCTGTATGGTGAAGTTCTGCCTCCGATCAAGGGGGCCTTGCCTTCACTGCTACTCTCGCCTGTCCTGGCCATGCTGCTGCCCAGGTGGGTGCTAAGGAAGGGGTGACTGAGCAGCTTGGCTGCAGCCCGCTGCCGCTTCAGCTCCAGAAGCGTTTGAGGGCTCTCCTTGTAGCTGCTCCAGGGTGGGGTGGCGTCGGCCACGCCAGGGTTGCCATAGGCCATGCTGTAGTCGGGCACCTCATGCACCTTCCAGACATCCCCATTGGCCAGTGCATACTGGTAGGCACTGACTGGGGCCCGGAGGCCATTCTCAACAGGCATGTCCAGTTCACCTCGTGAGATCTTGGTAGGAAATTCGGAGAGTAGCACGGGCTTCTCCAGCCTGGGGTTCTGCGAGTGAGAAGGACAACATTACCAGCTGGCTGGAAGATCTGAACCTACTATCCACCTGTCTCTCTGCTGAGGGCATCGTTTTTTGGATCTCTCCTCTACTTGTTTTCCCTTCCTGGGTATTGGGGCCAAAATCATCCTTAGGGGAACCCCCGATCTATGAATTTTCATAGAGCTGACTGAATCTGGCCTTGCTCCAGAGCCTGGATCAGGACCCAAGGCCTGATCCACCCTTGGGTGGATCACGAGGTCAGGAGTTCAAGAACAGCCTGGCCAAGATGGTGAAACCCCATCTCTGCTAAAAATACAAAAATTAGCCAGGTGCGGTGGCGGGCACCTATAATCCCAGCTACTTGGGAGGCTGAGGCAGGAGAATCACCTGAACCCGGGAAGCAGAGGTCGCAGAGACTGCATCCTAATGACACATGTGAAGCCCTGGATCCTTCTCAGCCCAGACTTTTCAGTTGAATAAGCCAATAAATTCTTTTTCTGTGTAAGTCCATTTTAGTTGGGTTTTTCAGTCACTTGTAATCCTTCCTCTGTATTTGAAGCGCATCTCACAAAGATTCTTATCCAGGGATCTTGAATACCCAATAATCCTTGGATAACAAGAGCTTGAAAAGTAGCTGCTTCCTAAAAACTATAAACTAAAAAATAGATACAGGCAACAATAACTAACATTTAAAGCACAGCAAAAATCACCATGAACAAAGTCAGAAGACACATGAAGAAACTAGAAAAATATTTTCAACATATATGACAGAAAAGAGACTAATTTTCTAAAAGTATAAAGAGCTTTTTTTTTTTTTTTTTTTTTTTTGAGACAGAGTCTTGCTCTGTCACCAGGCTGGAGTGCAGTGGTGTGATCTTGGCTCACTGCAATCTCCACCTCCCGGGTTCAAGTGATTCTCCTGCTTCAGCCTCCTGAGTAGCTGGGATTACAGGTGTCCGCCACCACACCCAGCTAATTTTTTTGTATTTTTAATAGAGAGGGGATTTCACCATGTTGGCCAGAATGGTCTCAATCTCCTGACCTCGTGGTAGGCTGCCTCAGTTTCCCAAAGTATTGCAATTACAGGCGTGAGCCACCGCACCCAGCCAAAGAGCTCTTAAAAGTCAATTTTTTGTTTGTTTTGGAGACAGTTTTCCTCTGTCGCTCAGGCTGGAGTGCAGTGGCACAATCTTGGCTCATTGTAACCTCTGCCTCCTGGGTTCAAGCAGTTTTCCTGCCTCAGCCTCCCAAGTAGCTGGGATTACATGTGCGCACCACCATCCCCAGCTGATTCTGTATTTGTGTAGAGACAACATTTCACCATGTTGGCCAGGCTGATCTCAAACTCCGGACCTCAAGTGATCTGCCCTCCTCAGCTTCCCAAGTGCTGGGATTGCAGGCATGAGCTACCGCACCCAGCCAAAAATCAATTTTTAAAAGCCTATCTACCCAACAAAATTAGTAGGCAGAGGATACTAACATGCAGCCTAGAGCAAAATACATAGATATACATGGCATTGGAAAAAATATTCATCCTCACTAATCATTACTAATATAAAAATTAAAACAACAAAATATTACTTTTAGGTATACTGACAAATATTTTTAAAGTTTGTTATTACTCAGTGTTGGCTGAGAATATAAATTGCTACAGTCTCTTTCGTGGACAATTCTGCATCATCCTTCAATCAAAAAAAAATTTTTTTCTTCTCTCTGCAGCTCCTCAGTAAAATATAATAATAATTTCTTTTAGAGAAGAATGTATACTTTGCACCAACAAGCCAATTTCACAGATTTCCTCTCCCATTAGTGCAAAGCCTGAAGGTCATCACTGGGCAAGCAGGAAATTGTGGCCAGTACTTCTATTGGAATGCTCTGTAGCTGGCAAAAAGAATGAAGGGGCTGGGCGCAGTGGCTCACACCTGTAATCCCAGAACTTTGGGAGGCTGAGGCAGGTAGATCACCTGAGGTCAGGAGTTTTAGATCAGTCTTGCCAATATGGTGAAACCCCATCTCTGCTAAAAATACAAAAATTAGCTGGGCATGGTGGCATGCACCTGTAGTCCCAGCTACCCAGGAGGCTGAGGCAGGAGAATTACTTGAACCTGGGAGGCGGAGGTTGCAGTGAGCTGAGAATGTACCATTGCACTCCAGCCTGGGCAACAGAGAGAGACTCCATCTCAAAAAAAAAAAAAAAAAAAAATTAAGGAAGTCTCCACAGGCTGGCATGGAAAGATGTCCAAGATTTTAGGTATAATCTATATTATCTAGTTTCTAACATATATATGTTAACATACAGTAAAGCAAAGAACACTTTCCATAGTAAGTTTCCATTTATGAGTGTGTGTTTCTTCTCTTTCTCCTGTTAGTGTCAGTGTCTCACTATGTTGCCCAGGCTGGTCTTGAACTCCTGGTCTCAAGTAATCCTCCCACCTCGGCCTCCCAAAACACTGGGATTACAGGCATGAGCCACCAAGCCCAACCTTTTTTTTCCTTTTTTTTTTTTTTTAATGGCTCCTTCTGAACTATGCAGGCCAGCTGATGCCATCTCATGGGGAGACAGTTTCTTGGTGGTCTAAGTGAGTGCTTCTCAAACTTTGATGTGTATGTGAGTTGCCTAGGATATTGTTAAAGTCCACATTCTGATTCAATAGGTCTGGGCTGGGGCCTGAAATTCAGCACTTCTAAGAATTTCCTGCTGATGTTTAGAATGGCAAAGATCTGAGACACTGATCCCATCTTGGATGCACATTGGCATCATCTAGAAAGTTAAAAAAAAAAAAAACCTGTACAGGCCAGGCGTGGTGGCTCACACTTATAATGCCAGCACTTTGGGAGGCTGAGGTGGACGGATCACCTGAGGTCCGGAGTTCCAGACCAGCCTGGCCTGGCTAACATGATGAAACGTGTCTCTACTAAAAGTAAAATACAAAAATTAGATGGGCATGGTGACACGTCTCTAATCCCAGCTACTCAGGAAGCTGAGGAAGAAAATTGTTTGAACCAGGAGGTGGACGTTGCAGTGAGCTGAGATTGCACCACTGCACTCCGGCCTGGGCAAACACACACACACACACACACACACACACACACACACACACACACGTACAACACCAATCTGAAAACATCACATAGTATATGATTCCAAGTATATAACATTTTGGAAAAGCAGGACTATGGAGACAGTAGAAGATCAGTGGTTGCTAGGGTTTGGGGAGGAAGCCTAAGTAGTGAGACAGCCCTGGTCTCTTTAACCAGGTGTTCACAAATTCAACTATCTAATATAGCCACCTAAATCACTTGGTGAGATCATTCTGTGTGACACTATCATATCATGATAGACATGTGACATTACGCATTTGTCAAAAAACCCACAGGAGGTACAACACAAAGAGCAAACCCGATGTAAACTATGGGCTTTAGTTCATAATAATGTATCAATATTGGCTCATCAGTGATAACATAAGCACCACACTGATGTGAGTTGTTAATAACGGGGAAACCAGGGTGGAGGGGGGCGTATATGGGAAATATCTGCACTCTCCACTCATTTTTCTAGAGTTCTAAAACTTCTTTAAAAAAATAAATAAAGTCTATTAGTTTAAAAAGAAAAAATGCCTGCTTGGTGCAGTGGCTTATGCTTGTAATCCCAGGACTTTCGGAGGCTGAAATGGGAGGATGGCTTCAGCCTAACAGTTGGAGACCAGCATGGGCAACATAACGAGACCCCGCTCTTTACAAAATCTAAAAGTTAGGCCAGATACAGTGGCTCACACCTGTAATCACAGTACTTTGGGAGACCAAGGCTGGCAGATCACAAGGTCAGGAGTTCGAGACCAGTCTGGCCAATATGGTGAAATCCCGTTTCTACTAAAAATACAAAAATTTGCCAGGTGTGGTGGCGGAGAAGCAGAGGGTGGGGGGAGCTACTCAGGAGCCTGAGGCAGGAGAATCGCTTGAACCCAGGAGGTGGAGGTTGCAGTGAGCCAAGATTGCACCACTGCATTCCAGCATGGGCGACAGAGACAGAACAAGACTCTGTCTCAAAAAAAAAAAAAAAAAAAATTAGCTGGGCATGGTGGTAGTGTGTGCCTGTGGTCCCAGCTACATGGGAGGCTGGGCAAGAGGATCACTTGAGCCCAGGAGGTTGAGGTTGCAGTGAGCCATGTTTGCACCACTGCAGTCTAACTTGAGTGACAGAATGAGACCTTGTCCCCCCCAAATAAAACCCCACCTATATCCATCTCCAGCATCAAAAATGAGAGCACTGAAGAAAGACAGAATAACCCCAGCCTGAAGGATGCAGGTTAAAGGAAAGAGGTTTTCTCATGATGCAGGGAACTTCTAAATGTATTTATTTGCCTAATGCTTAATGAGGTACAAATAATGGGCTGAGTCCCATACAAATAGGCATCATCATCTTGGCAATGTTGAACTGAGATACTGGAAAACAGGAAGGCTAAACAAAACCCCCACATTTTGTATTCTGGGGAATGGCTGACTGCACAGAATCACTCTTCCTTATAGGATTTCCAGAATGCTCAGATGACCCCTCTTTTTCCTAGGACAACCTGACACAGTTCCCCAAATTCTCATTCTTTTCTCTGCAATGAATGATCAGATAAACTCTTTTTTTTTTTTTTTTTTGAGACAGAGTTTCACTCTTGTTACCCAGGCTGGAGTGCAATGGCGCGATCTCGGCTCACCGCAACCTCCGCCTCCTGGGTTCAGGCAATTCTCCTGCCTCAGCCTCCTGAGTAGCTGGGATTACAGGCACGCACCACCATGCCCAGCTAATTTTTTGTATTTTTAGTAGAGACGGGGTTTCACCATGTTGACCAGGACGGTCTCGATCTCTTGACCTCGTGATCCACCCGCCTCGGCCTCCCAAAGTGCTGGGATTACAGGCTTGAGCCACCACGCCCGGCCCAGATAAACTCTTTTCACCACATTTAATCAACTGAAATTAAACTCTTGCCAAATGACTTTTTTTTTTTTTTGAGACAGAGTCTCACTCTGCTGCCCAGGCTGCAGTGCAGTTGTTTGATCTTGGCTCACTGCAAACTTGCCCTCCCAGGTTCAAGTGATTCTTCTGCCTCAGTCTCCCAAGTAGCTGGGATTACAGGCACCTGCCAACACGCCCAGCTATTTTTAGTAGAGGCAGGGTTTTGCCATGTTGGCCAGGCTGGTCTCGAACTCCTGACCTCAGATGATCCTCCCTCCTGGGCCTCTCAAAGCGCTGAGATTACAAGTGTGTGCCACCGTGCCCAGCAGTAAATGATTTAACTAAATTTTAGTTAAGCTGTTCCCCTCCCTACAGGATCCTGGACTTTGACTCACCCAGAGGGTAAACAAGCACTGCAATGCAGAAAAACTCTCCTGAAGACCCTTCTGGAAATGTGCTGACCACGGGATACACATTCCTGGTCACTGTCCAATTACACCACCTGCTCGTCCCACCCCCCACCCCCAGTCCTTGCAGCCTCTGTCCTCCTCCCTAGGAAACAAACTCCTTTCTCCCTGACCTCTGTGATCCTTGCCAATTCTGTGGTCGAAGCATTTGGCTTACTGCTGCAATCACTTCAAAAACAGTCTCTCTTTAGCTTTAACCATAACAACACATATATACAATGCCCAGGTTCTGACTTAGTCTGTCTGGACTGCTGCTTAGACATCAGATTAAAAAACAAAGGGCGCAATGACTCACACCTGTAATCCCAACACTCTGGGAGGCCAAGGCAGGTGGATCACTTAAGGTCAGGAGTTCAAGACCAGCCTGGCCAACATGGGGAAACCTTGTCTCTACCAAAAAATACAAAATTTAGCCAGGCGTGGTGGCGGATGTCTGTAGGCCCAGCTATTCAGGAAGCTGAGGTGGGAGAACCGCTTGAATCTGGGAGGCAGAGGCTGCAGTGAACTGAGATTTCGCCACTGCACTCCAGCCCAGCCTGGGTGACAGAGTGAGACCCTATCTCAGAGAAAAACAACAACAAAACAACAAATATATATATATATATATACACACACACAACAAACATATAAATATATATGTTTTAAATAAATATACATATAAAAAACAGATGTATATATAATTTTTATATGTATATTTATTTAAAACAACAACATCTTCCCAGGTAGTTCAGGTGGTTCTACTGTACCGTTGAGATTGTGAACCGCCGGCGAAAGAGACCTGGGCTGTCATCACTGCTGTGCCTAGCACCAGGACGTTGACTCTGCCAAAAGCACGAACCAAAGTCAGCTCTGAAGGCTAACAAGGCACAGCCTTGGCAGAAATGTAATTTGGGGGGTCAGGCTGAACAAATTATTCCACAAATTCTGAAATTCTTGTGTTGCAGCAGTATCACCACGTCTGAGGTGGGGCCTGAGAATCTGCATTTATTTATTTTAATTTTTAATCTTTATTTTTTTTCAGAGACCAGGTCTCACTCTGTCACCCAGGCTGGAGTGCAGTGGTGCTATCATAGCTCACTGCTGCCTCAAATTCCTCGACTCAAGCAATCCTCCTGCCTTAGCTTCATGAGACCTAAGAATACAGGCACACACCACCACACCCAGCTAATAATTATTATTATTTTGGTAGAGACAGGGTCTTGCTATGTTGTCCAGTAACTCCTAGGCTCAGGAGATCCTCACACCTCAGCCTCCTTCAGTTTTGGGATTATAGGTGTGAGCCACTGCACCCGGCCAGAATCTGCATTTCTAACGAGTTCCCAGGTGATGCTGATGTTGCCGGTCCAGGGACCATGCTTTGAGAATTCCCATCTTAAGACAGCACCTTGCCAGCACCTAAAGCCTTGAAAGGGGGAGGGATGAAAAAGGAACGAGTTTGGAGCTTTGTAGCAGTATCCTATGATCTCCTTGTATTTTCCAGGGCTGGGGCTGGAATCTGGATCCCCAGGCCCTGAGAGTTGCCCTGGGGCTGGCCTGTGGATAAACAGGGTGAGGACCACCTGCTTCTGGTTATGCCATCTCTCATCTTGGTTCCTCTCTTCTATTCCCCAGGTCTGAAAAACACAGTCCCAGAGGTAAAGTAGCTCATCTCTTTGCCTTGCCTAACCCCAAACAAACTGCAGCCCTGATGAGGAAGCCCTGGAAATTAACAACAGCAACAACACAATCAGGCCTAACTCAGGCTGCTTTCCAGCAGCAGTACAGCCCACCTTGTTCCCTAAGGGCTTAATGGATTTCTTAGACTCCACACCAATAAGCACTTCTAGGGGGTGCCTGGGGCCTGTGAAATCTGAACAGCACAGGAACGAGCAAGTGTGGAGGAGGAGGGGTTGCTTCCACGAGGATTTCTTTGAGGATCCTAGTCTCTCCAACAAATCAATCAGGAAAAACTATACAACCTAACTTGCGTGAGGGCTGTGAAAGGAAATAATAAATAAATAAACGAACAACCCAACAAAGCGGCATACAAGAACAGATGCTGTACCAAACAGGATAACCAAATGGCCAATAAGCCCGTGAAAAGTGTTCAACATCATCTATCCTCAGGGAAATAGACATTTAAAACGGAGCTACCCCAGCAACCCACCTCGGAATGGCTGCAGTTAAAAGGACTGACTAGGCCAGACACGGTGGCGCACGCCTGTAATCCCAGCACTTTGGGAGGCCCAGGCGGGCGGATCACGAGGTCACGAGATTGAGATCATCCTGGCCAACACACTGAAACCCTGTCTCTACTAAAAATACAAATTAGCTGGGCGTGGTAGCATGTGCTTGTATTCCCAGCTACTTCGGAGGCTGAGGCAAGAGAATTGCTTGAACCAGGGAGTCAGAGATTGCAGTGAGCCGAGATCGAGCCACTGCACTCCTGCCTGGGCTGAGCAAGACTCCCCCCAAAAAAAGCCAGACACAAAAGCAAACAAACTACAGGGACCATTCATATGCATATGTAAAACTAAACTTTAGAGCTCAATGTTAACTAGTAGCTATGTTTGGAGTGGGAGAAAGGACTGAGAGAGAACATGGATGATGAAAATGCTCTGAATTCATCTGAGTGTGTACATTTGTAAAAGTGTGTTGAAAATCTCATTTAAGGTTTGTCTACTTGGCCAGTCATGGTGGCTCATGCGTATAATCCCAGTACTTTGGGAGGTCCTGGTGGGCAGATTGCTTGAGGTCAGGAGTTGGAGACCTGCCTGGCCAACATGGTGAAAACTCATCTCTACTAAAAATACAAAAATCCACCAGGCATGGTGGTGGGCACTTGTAATCCCATCTACTCAGGAGGCTCAGGCAGGAGGATTACTTGAACCCGGGAGGCGGAGGTTGCAGTGAGCTGAAATCACACCACTGCACTCCAGCCTGGGCAACAGAGAGAGGCTCCATATCAAAAAAAACAAAAACAAAAAAATTATTGTCTACTTTATCATACATAAGTTACACCACAATCACAAAGAAAAAATAAACAAAGCATAGCTGAGAGGCATCTGAAACATGGCTTGATCTTGATCTACATCTCTTTTCTCCCCAGTCCACAGACTTAGGAGCCAGGCAGAACAAAGCTACCCTATGTGCTCTCTCCATCATCAGCTGTTGGCTTTGATGTGGTTCCCCTTGGGCAGGTACCTTCACGCCTCCTGGTGAGACAGGGAGTAGGTGACTGTCTCATCCTGAAACAGGGTCCCTCTGAGACACATGGGTATGCTGGGTAGCTAATCAATTTCATCCCACCAAAGCTAAACTCTCTAGGCATGTTTTCATCTGTTCATGGTGTCGTGGAAGAACCAAAATGGCAGACCACCTCTGGTACAGCCACCTTCTCCCTCATCCTCAGCAACTCCGCTCCAGCCCCAAACTTGTTCACTCCACTCAGCAAGAAAGCAGCCATGCTGAGTGTGTTGGTTCTGGGTTAAGTGGTGTCCCTCAAAAATTCATGTCTACCTGGAACCTCTGAATGTGACTTTATCTGGAAATAGGCATTTGCAGATGTAATAAATTAAATTAAGTTTAGGTTCTACTGGATTGGCATGGGCTCTCATCCAATGACTGGTGTCCTTATAAGAAGAAAAAACAGGCTAAGTACAGTGGCTCATACCTGCTAAGGTGGGAGGATTGCTTGAGGCTAAGTTTGAGACCAGCCTGAACAGCATAGCAAGACCTCATCTGTACAAGAAATTTAAAAATTAGCCAGGTGTGATGGCCCCCACCTACAGTCCTAGGTACTTGGAGGCTGAGGTAGGAGGATCCCTTGAGCCCATGAGTTGGAGTCTTCAGTGATCTATGACCATGCCACTGCACTCCAGCCTGAGTGGCAGAGCAAGAACCTGTCTCAAAAAAATCCCATAAAATAAAAATAAAAAGAGAAGAGAAAACAGACACATACACAAAGAAGAAGGTCAGGTGGAGACAGAAGCAGAGACTAGACTCATGCAAGCAAAAGCTGAAGAACTCCTGAGCTACCAGAAGCTCACAGAAGCGTGAAACAGAATCCCCTTGGGAGCCCTCAGAGGAATAAACCCTGGTGTCACCTCGGTTTTAGGCTTCTGGCCTTCAGAAGTGAGAGTGAATAAACTTCTGTGGTGTTAAGCCATCCAGTTTGTGATAATTTCTTAAAGCAGCCATCAGAAATGAGTATGCATCCCCTTAGGAAAGCAGCTTAAAGCTTAAAGGACCATTGGCTGCTACAGGAGCAGGCTTCTCAGAGGTCCTACTAGGATCCTACTCCGTTTTTCAAAAAGCATGTTCTGATAAACACAATTCTCAATATTTTGTTATATTTCCTGAAAAAGAAGTTGTAGCACCCCCAACTCCTGGGTGACTGACCTACTGAAGCTCTTTTCTGGGAAGCCCTCTACTAGGTCTGCTGGAGAAAAACTAGGCATATAGCGGACACTTGCCCCTGTCAATCAGGAGACCCACCTGTGTGCCAATGTGCCCAGCTCAGCCTCTAACACACCCCCCGATCACCTCCTTAACTACAGTAGCCACCACCATCAGACTGGATACACTAGTTTAAGGGCAGTGCCTGGCTACTTCCCTCTGAAGGCTTTCAGTTGAAGAGGCAAGGTCAGCTGAGCCCTGTTCTCCTCCCAAGGCAGTGGCTGACACTGGGACAGGGCATGAGGCCACTCACAGGGTCCTTATTCTCTTGGTCTGTCCTGGTCTCCCTGATGTCCCCATTGTAGGTGGAGGTCCGCTGATCCTCAGCTGCACTCCGCTGCTGCCACAGGATGGCCTCTCCCTCATACTCCTTCCTGTATAGGTTGGTCCTGTCCGACAGGCTGGCTCGACGCACCACCTTCCTGAGGGGACAAAATGGGTGCTGGAGGCTACACCCAGGCTCCACAGGCAGAAGCATGCACGGGACGCCTGGCTGCCCTGCCCCAGACTCACCCACGGCTGCCTGCGCTGGATGTCCTCCGGCTCAGGGATGACTTGTGCCTCAGCTGTGACTTCATGATCACATCATGTTTGTGTTTTAGCTCCAGCAGCAGGACCTTGAACTCTTCCTCCTCACACAGGTCTGAAGGGGCAGAGGAGTCTGTTATAGGGGATGGCGCCAGGACCTGTGGCCCAAGAGGGTACTCCAAACCAGAGGAGCTGCCGCGCCAATCCACTGAAAACTCTAAGCATCTTTTGGGGCAGGCAGGGAGGGAAGAAAACAATGCCAGCCAAAGTTCCAGGGGTCTGCAACCCAAACCTTAGAGGATTATAAGAATGGGAAACCCAGGTTCTATGCACAGTCACAACTCCTAAGTTTCCCAGCTATGACCGAGGCATTCATGTTCCTCTTTGATAGTTTCCAAGAAGAGTCCTCAAGTCTTCACTGATATGAGAAGTAGTGAGGGAAGCAAGCAGGTATCCCATATAGCCCGATCAATAAATTATGCAAAGATACTGAGAAATCTACATACTCCCACTATTCTACCTAGCCACTTCATCCATCTATCTACCTATTGCTGACTGAGTCATCTATTCATAGATTCACCCTTTACCCACTCATCCACTTATTTTTTTATCCATCCATCCATCCATCCATCTACCCACCCACCCATCCATTCAACCATACCTTATAATATCTATCTATCTACCCCCTCATCCATCCATTCATCCATTAATACATCTATCCATTCATCTGTCCATCCATCCATCTGTCCATTATTCTACTATCCATTAATTAATCCAACCATCTATCTACATACCAATCCATCAATCTATACAACCATATATTTATCCATTTTTCCCTCTACCCATCAAAAAATTGACAACTGCCTATTTGTGCATGCCAGGTGTTGTACTGAACTTACCTATTGGCATCTCATCCATGGATGTCCTTGCACTGAGACTAGCCCCATGGGATACCAACAGCTCTGCCATCTGCATCTGAAACACAGGAAGAAGCTCACATGTCCCCCTGCCCAGTGCTCAGAAAGCCTAGGAGGTGGAGAGAGTGCCCAAGCCTCTTAGAATGTGACCCACAGAGTGGTGGGACAAAGTTGATTTCTAGGGAAGGCCTGCACACTATAGCCATGGGGGGAATCTAGACAGATACAATGAGCCTAGCACCTCCTCCACATGCCTGGGCCACACCAAGAAGGAGCAGAAGGAGTTGGCTGTAACTCTAGAGCTGGCAGATATCTAAGGAGGGACTATGTGTAAGTGGCAATCAGACTTTTGTATCTGAAAACAAACAGAGAAACTACTCAGTGCAAAAATGCTGGGAATTTTCTTATTTGGCAAATTTGATTACCATCCTATTAGAACACAACTTGTTGGCTGGGTGTAGTGGGTCATGCCTGGTAATCCCAGCACTTTGGGAGGCTGAGGTGGGCAGATTACTTGAGGTCAGGAGTTTGAGACCAGCCTGACCAACATGGTGAAACCCTGTCTCTACCAAAAATACAAAATATTAGCTGTGCATGGTGACGCATGCCTGTAATCCCAGCTACACAGGAGGCTGAGGCAGGAGAATTGCTTGAACCCAGGAGACGGAGGTTGCAGTGAGCCAAGATTGCGCCACTGCACTCCAGCCTGGGCAACAGAGCAAGACTCTGTCTCAAAACAAAACAAAACAAAACAAGAAGAACACAACTTGTCCAATGTTTTTGCAAACTCCCTAGGCCTTTTCATATCCCACGTATGAGTTATAGTCAACACCTTAAACCTTAAAATCTTATGTTCTTTGAAGCCAATTGCCAGCCCAAAAAACTTGGTGTTAACAGGTTAACCGTGTGCCAGCCTCCTCCACAGCCCTGTGGGTGAGAACTACCTGTCCCCAGAAGGCAGCTGCATGCAGGGGCTCCCAGCCATCCCAGTCCTTCACATCCACACGCACTCCATGGTCCAGGAGGAGCTCAGCGGCCCGCAGGTATCCATTGGCTCCAGCTATGTGCAGCTGGAGGAGAGGAAAGAAGTGAGCATTCCCTAGGGAATCAGCCCCACATTGAAAGTAGGCTAGCCCTCACCTCCACCCAAGTACCACAGCATCCTTGGGGGCAGTAGAATGGCATAGAATGAGATGGAAATACAGCCACATTGTGGAGGATTATTAAGTCTGAAATATGGACCTAGAAGGAAAGTTAGAGAGCTGAGTTCTTTTCCCCTGTGGTTGGTCTTAGCATCCATGTAGTTAAGCAATAGCATTTACTGAGCCCCTACTGTGCACTGAACCCTGGAGAAGGGGTCTCTGAGGTTCAACACGGTGATTTTTAAATATGTCTATGAATTCTTTGACACATGTTCCTTTAAAAAATGGATTCCGACTGTTTTCATCTTGAATGTGGGCCAGAATGAGTGACTCACTTCTAACAAATAGGATATTGTGAAGTGGCTGTGTGTGATTTCCGAGGCTAGGGCATAAAAGGCATTGCTGCTTCTACTTTACATTGTCTTGGATCACTTACCCTAGAAGGAGGCAGCCACTGTGTTGTGAGGACCCTCAAGAAGCCCCAAGGAGAGGTCCTACGGAGATGAGAAACTGAGGCCTCCTGCCAACATGCAGCACTAACTCCCCAGCCATGTGAGTAAGCCACCTTGTAAGTGGATCCTCCAGCACTAGTCAAGCCCTCAGATGAGATTGCAGTCCCATGGTCTCAACAATATTGCAACATCTTGATTGTAATATCATGAGAGCCACCAAGCCAGAGCCACCCAGCTAAGCTGTTCCTAACAGAAACCATGTGAGACAATAAATATTTACGATTGTTTTAAGATGCTACATTGTGGGATAGTTTGTTATGCAGCAATAGATAACACATCCAATAAGGGACTGTGATCCCATTCAAGGCCTCCAGTCATGGCCACTGCCTAGCAGATCTCAGGGATCATGCTTGTTCAATCTGCTCCCAAAATACATAAAGTGCTTAGCGCATAATGAACACTCAGTAAGGGATTAACATTCTTAGACAGCCCTAAATGATGACCATGAGAATGAATGAAAGAGAGAGAAGGAAATAAGGCGAAAAGACATAAACTGTCCAGCTAAGGTAAGAGATAGAGTTGAGAGTCCAAGATGACCAGCAGAAGACTGGCTGGGAGGAAGCCACAGAACTCTAGGGGCCTGAGGTCTGGGGCTGGAGGGTCAGTGGGACAAATAAGGCACGGCCTCAGGAAGTGATCCTTCCAAACGCAGCTCCGATGGTCAGATGCCACCTCATCCTGGGAGAAGTTTGCTTGAAGCCCCGATAAGTGGAGGCTTTTTTTTTTCCAACTTGAAAAATCCAGGGTATGATGTGAAAATTAGCATAATTATCTGATGTATAAAGGTCTGAGGCTTGCCAATGGTAGAGAATGACACCTGCTGGCCAGTCAGACATTACAAACCTCACTACTTAGCTGGAAATGAAAAGGTATGAGTGGAAGAGTGGCATTGCTAGTAAAAATAACAGTCACTGCTAACATCTACTGAGAATTTACAGACTCTGCTAAGCACTTTCATGCAAAATATCATTAATGCTCCCAGCAACACTGTGAGGAAGACACTATGATCTCCAGTTTACTGGGAAGACCTGAGACTCAGTATGTGCCTGGCCCATGGGGGCGGAGCCACCCTGAGGCCAGCCCCAGCCCAGGAAGAGAAGATCCCTGTGTCTAAAGGACCCAGTGACAGCCCCAGTGGAGCTGCAATGAGGGTGGGTAATGCCCTAATGCAGCCTGGCCTTGACTTCAGACAGAAATATTCAGTCATCCTACCTGGCCTCATTCTTGAGTGCTAGGCTAAGCAGGTGATCCAAGCACCCAAGTAACAGAAATGGGCACAAAACAGATGTGAGAGCTCAGGAAGCAGGTGGGAGAAGCCCATTTATCACACCTGGGCTGCCAGGTCAGGTCTGAGGGGGCAGTGAGGAGCCCTATCTAGTGAGCTTGAGATCCCGAGACTGTTGAGTGCTTATGACCAGCATGGAACCTAAGCCTAGGACAGGGCATCCCCTACCCTCATCAGGGAGGTGGGCTGCCATAGCCATGCTCTGAATTTTGATTTAGAGGCTGCAGAAGCTGACCTCCCGAATATTAGGCTGCAGTGTGCTCTGAGAGCCTATGAGGAGTGGCCGGAGAGGTTTTCCAAAGTCACTGACACTTGAGCTGCAAGGATAAGCGAAGTTAACCAGGCAGATTTGAGACAGAAGAAGGTCCCATTGTTCTCTATCTCCAGGTCTAGTAAAGTATGTGGCACAGAGGAGGTGCTTGTAACTGTGTGTTGACTGGGTAGATGGATGGTTGGTTGGATGGATGGAAGGATGGATGGATGGATGGATGATTGGATGGATGGATGGACCAATGGAAAAGTGAATGACTGGGAGTAGTGGGCAGACTCTGAAGTCAGGGAACCCAGAGGAGAGGCTGTTGCAGTAATATCAGGGAGCGGATGAGGCAAGGCAGTGGCGTGCTAGAGTGGGAGAGGAGACACTAAGGCAGGGGAATGAACAGTACAAAGCAAGAAAGCACAGGTGAGTGGGTGAATGGTGACACTAGTCCTTAATGAAAGGCATCATTAGAGGAGAGGGAAATAAGGAGCTCAAGATGGACACCTGAAGCCTGGGGTGAAGGAGGATCTTGGAGACAGAGCAGGTGGTGAACAGATGGGAGCCAAATCTCCCACGCAGGCTCCTAACTCCAAGCCCCATTTGAGAATGGCAGGATTGTTTCTTGTTTGTTTGCTTATTAAAGACAAAGTCTTGCTCTGTCACCCAGGCTAGAGTGCATTGGTGCAATCACAGCTCAAGCTCAAACTCAAACTCCTGGGCTCAAGTGATCCTCCCACCTCAGCCTCCCAAGTAGCTGGGACTACAGGTGTGAGCCACCAAGCCCAGCCCAGAGAGAGGCCAGGTTCTCAAAGAGGCTGAGCCCTGCTCTGCTGACCCTCCCTATCCAGGGGCAATCCTGGCCCCAAAGGATTCTTGAGGAGGTCCCAGGTCGTAGACAGGCCCCAGGGGTACAGGGTTGGCCACCCCCAGGTGCTGGCCCACTTTGGTCCTAGTTGGTCTTGGTTTGGGTACTGGCCCATTTCCTCACCAGTGTGGCACCCTGGGCATCTATCCAGTCAAGGTCCTGGCCTGCTGCAATCATGCAGTGGATGTCCGCAATCATCTGCTGCTCAGGAGCTGCCCGCATCTCATTGATTTTCTCTTGGGTGATGCCTGCAGTGGCAAAGAGGGGATTTATATAGCACCCTCAGGCTTAGGACCCTGGGGGGAGGGGGGGAGGGGAGGGCAGGCGAGGGAGGCATGGCTCTTGTTCCCTAGGGTAGGCCAGTCAAGGGGGCATGCAGACATGCCCATAGATCATTGTCCTCAGGCTTGATGGACACAGAAACCATGCATTGGCCCACAGAGCCAAGGCATTCCTGCCTGGCACCCACTAGGCACTGTATTCATGTCGGTTGCTTTGCACGTGCTCTTCTTCTACCTAGAAGTCCCTACCATCCACCTACACACCTCCAACTGCTCAGATGGCTGCCTCTGTCTAGTTCTTTCAGCCCTGGACTAGATCATCTCCCAAACTGGCCTCTGCTGACTGCCCTATCTGACCAGGGTCTCTGTTAGTTTCCTTCGTCTTAACCATGATTGTGTCTGTAGCACCTGGCACAATGTTCAATCAATTTTAGTTGCAGAAGGACTGAATGAATGCATATATTACTTTCAAGTGGAGAGCTGAGTCAATTGAGGAAGGGGGCCCCAGAGACACACTGTACAACCCGAATCCCATCCCTATCTTAAAAGTGTGTTACTGACAGCTACTAATGGTATTTAAGGAGAGGATAATATGCTCTGTAAAAAGATCCATTAGACCAAGCACTCTTCAGTCGAATTCAGGAGAAGTCTACAAAGGGAGGAAATAAAATCACACATTTATTTTGACTAAGGTTTAAATGAAATTTAGCATTCCCTAACATTGGAATATAAGCAAAACCCACAGTAGTGTTAGCAGCGCCTGTGACTTTGTCACTAACAGACACTATCGCTATTTTCATATCCTGTTATCTTATTGTTTAATGAATTAATGAAGTTTCTATTTAACGCACTGAAAAATATTTTGGCAGCTATGCTTTAATATAATTGGCTTACTTTATAATTCTATAATGTTATAACTGCATTTAAAAACATTATGCTGGCCAGGCATGGGTGCTCATGCCTATAATACCAGCACTTTGGGAAGCCAAGGCAGGCAGATCACCTGAGGTTAGGAGTTTGAGACCAGCCTGGCCAACATGGCAAAATCCTGTCTCTACTAAAAATACAAAAATTAGCTGGGCATGATGGCATGCACCTGTAATCCCAGCTACTTGGGAGGCTGAGGCAGGAGAATCACTTCAACCTGGGAGGTGGAGGTTGCAGTGAGCCAAGATCAGGCCACTGCCCTCCAGCCTGGATGACAAAGCAAGACTCCATCTCAAAAACATAAAAACATCATACTGAGAAGGGGTCCATAGAGTCACTAGACTGGCACAAAAATGGTTAAGAACCTCTGCAGGAGATGAATAGGAAGAGCTGGGTGCAGGGAACAGGAGATTCAATCACGGATACTGCAGCTCTGTGGGGGACAGAAGGGCAGCTGCAGCTGAGGGTCTGGGAGTGTGACATATTTCCAAGGAGGTGGTGCTTCAGAGGCCTGTCTGTGGGGTGCTGGGGCACACAGGTCTCTCATTGCTGCATTTGTTTTCTCTCTGAACTTCATTTGTGAGTTGAGAACAGCCCACATCTTGTTTATCTGGGCCCCTGGTAGCCAGCATGGTGCCTGGCACAGAGCAGGCACCCGCTAGCACTCTTGACTTTATTATTTTCCCACATGGGGATATATCTTTACAGTGAACATTTATTGAATCAAATTGTCACAGCTGACGAAGAGGAGACAAGGCCAGCTGTGGCCACCCACGTGTGTGGGCACGGATGAGATCAAGACCTCCCTTCTGTGCAGCACGTTTTCCAGGGTCCTCTCATGTCCTGCTCTAATCACATGGACAAGGATATTAATCCTTAATAATACTAATAAGGACACTAATCCTTAATAATCACACAGATAGGGATACTAATGAAGACCCATCCTATTCACTGAGTACGGCGCACAAGGCAGGCCAATGTGGAGCTAATCTGTTCACCTGCGTTGAGTTAAGGGCTGCTCCCCACAACTCTGTGCTGTTCTCACTTCACAGCAGGCTGCCCTCCCTTACCCTGGTATGCCATGCAGGTCTCGATGACATCCAGCGTGGGTTCATCCTCGCAGAGGTCATATGGCATGTTCCCATCTGAGTTGACAGCAAGCAAGTCAGCCCCACTGCAGAGAAAGAGACAGGGTGAGGGCCAGGTAGGTGTGGCTAGGGTTGGTCTGGCTGCCTCTGCCCTCTGGCCTCTCACCTGCAATCCTACTGTACACCTCGGCTCTCAAAACCCCACCATGGTGTACCCTGGGAAGGTGATACTTGGATCTGCCCGACACCAAAGTCCCAGGACAGCTATCCTAGGGGACGTCCCTAAGTTTTTCACCCTGTTGAACCAGCAGGCAGGGACTTAGGGACAGATATAAAAGTCCTCCCTGGTGACAATAATAAAAATCACATTAATGGCAGCAGCACCACTTACCAGGCACCTGCTTAGGGACAAGCCTGATCTAAGCTCCTTTTGCAGGCATCCTTTTATTTAACCCTCATAATAGCTCAGGTTAATATTGGTGGCCCCATTTGACGCAAGGGGAAACAAAGGCTCAGACATGGCCGGGCGCAGTGGCTTATACCTGTAATCCCAGCACTTTGGGAGGCCTAGGATGGCAGATCACCTGATGTCAGGAGTTCGAAACCAGCCTGGCCGACATGGTGAAACCCTGTCTCTACTAAAAATACAAAAAATTAGCTGGGTGTGGTGGCAGGTGCCTGTAATCCCAGCTACATGGGAGGCTGAGGCATGAGAATTGTTTGAACTTGGGAGGTGAAGGTTGCAGTGAGCCGAGATCATGCCACTGCACTCCAGCCTGGGTGACAGAGCGAGACTCAGTCTCAAAACAAACAAACAAACAAACAAAAACACACACACACACACAAACCATGTTCAGTCACTTGTCTAAGGTCACACAGCTTGGATACAGTAGAGTCCAGACTCAAGCCCGGGTCTCTCATATCAACTCTTTTTACTTCTCCATGTTCTATTTCATTCTTTGCCCATTTGCAGAAACATCCTCAATTATATTCCACCACCTCCAAGTCCTTTCCCAAAAGGGACAGATAATAGGACAGAGGTAGAGCAGAGACTTGGGACTCTCTGGCGACATTTGACCTTTGGGCCAGTGGTTTCCAAGAATAGCCCCGGATGCCCTGTGGCAGAATTACCTGGGGACCATGGGAATAAGATGCAGCATCTTGGGTGGGCTTCACTCCAGCCCTCCTGAAAGAGTCCTTGGGGTAGGGTATGGAAATCTGTATTTTAAGCCCATGCCCCAGGTGATTGTAATACCCATAACCTTTGGGACTCACTGACCCAGGCTGGCCCACTTTCCTTGTCCTCTTGGCACCATCACTGATCAGGCTGTGGCTACCTGATGCTCCTGGCAGACTTCATCATACTCAGGCTCCCATCAGAGATGTAGGCATGGGCCACCATCCAGTCCTTTGGTCTCACAGCCCTTCACTGTGGCCTCTCTGAGCTCTGTACACCCCGGAGCAAGTTCATGCAGGTGGGGCAGCAGTACTCTCATCTCCAGCCCCCCTGGGAGCCACCAATGGGCTCCTGCTGCTCTACCAAGACCTGTGCAAAAGGTCACCTGCCCTCAGCCACTCTCTCCGACTTCCTGCCCTCAGATGCTCTTGGTCTGGCTCCGTCTCAACTCTGGTACTTAAACCCCCTGGCTTCCTCCCTGACTCCCCAGGACTTCCGCATCCTTATGTGCCTAGTGCCAGCTCTGGGGTGATACCAGTTATTATTTATGTTGGTGCAAAAGTAACTGTAGTTCTTGCAACTACTTTTAAAAATCACAATGATTTTTGTTGTTATTGTTGTTTTTGAGACAGGATCTTGCTCCATCACCCAGGCTGGCATGCAGTGGTTCAATCTCAGCTCACTGCAACCTCCACCTCCAAGGTTTAAGCAATTCTCTTGCCTCAGACTCCTGAGTAGCTGGGATTACAGGCATGCACCACCACACCCAGCTAATTTTTGTATTTTTAGTAGAGACGGCGTTTCACCATGTTAACTACGCTGGTCTCAAACTCCTGACCTCAAGTGATCCGCCCACCTCGGCCTCCCAAAGTGCTGGGATTGTAGGTGTGAGCCACCACACCTGGCTCTCCAGAGATGTTTTTTACAGACTAGAATAACTTATTCTAAAATTTATAGGAAATCTCAAGGAACCTGAATAGCCAACAAAACCATGAAAAAGAAGAACAAACCTGGCAGTCTCACACTTCCTGATTTCAAAACGAACTCCAAAGGTATAGCATCAAAACAGTGTGGGACCGCCATAAGGACAGATATAACGACCAATAAAATAGAACAGTGGGCCTGGTGCAGTGGCTCACGCCTGTAATCCCAGCACTTTGGGAGGCCAAGGCAGGTGGATCACGTGGTCAAGAGA
Organism: Cebus imitator; assembly: GCF_001604975.1. Lineage (NCBI taxonomy): Eukaryota > Metazoa > Chordata > Mammalia > Primates > Cebidae > Cebus > Cebus imitator. Next base: position 2,946,411 of record NW_016107333.1, read on the forward strand.
TCAAGACAATCCTGGCCAACCTGATGAAACCGTCTCTACTAAAAATACAAAAATTAGCTGGGCGTGGTGGTGCGCGCCTGTAGTCCCAGTTACTTGGGAGGCTGAGGCAGGAGAATCACTTGAAGCTAGGGGGCAGAGATTGCAGTGAGCCGAGACCATACCACTGCACTCCAGCCTGGTGGCAGAGCAAGACTCCGTCTCTAAATAAAATAAATAAATAAATAAATAAATAAAAATAGACAGGGTACCAATAATTAAAAAAAAAAAATAGACAGGGTACCAAGGTCATTCAATGGAGAAAAGACCGACCATCTTTCCAACAGATCGTGTAGAAAAATTGGATATCCGCATGTAAAAAAATGAAGTCAGATCCTTACCCAACACCATATATAAGATTTAATTCAAACTGGGTCCACAGCCTAAATGAAAGAGCTAAAACTATAAAACTCTAAGAAGAAAACACAGAACAAAAGCTCCAGGACATTGGATTTGGCGGTGATTTATTGGATATGACATCAATGGCACAGGCAACAAAAGAAAAAGTAGATAAATTGGACTTTGTGAAAATTTAAAAATTGTGTGCAGCAAAGGGCACAACCAACAGGGTTAAAAAGATAACCCATAGAAAAGGAGAAAATATTACATCCATCTGATAAGGGATTCATATGCAGAATACATAGAGAAATCCTAAAATTCAATGACAAAAACCCAACCCAATTCAAACATGGATACAGGACTTGAATAGACAATTCTCCAACGAAGATATACAAATGGACAACGGGCACATAAAAAGATGCTCAATATCACTCATCATTAGAAAAATACAAATCAAAACCTCACACCTACTAGCACGGCTACTAACAAAAAAGAAAAAGTAGAAAATAACAAGTGTTGGCGAGGATGTGGAGAAGCTAGAACTCTTGTGTACTGTTGCTGGGAATGTAAAATGTTGTGGCAAAGAGTATAGCAGTACCTTAAAAAATTAAAAATAGCATTACCACACAATCCAGCAATTCCACTTCTGGGTATATAACCAAAAGGAATTGAAAGCAGGGTTTCATGTTCATCACAGCATGATTCATAATAGGTAAAATATGGGGGCAAGTCAAGTGTCCAGCCAATGGATGCAGAAGCAAAACGTGGTCTAGACATACAATAGAATACATTCAGCCTTAAAAAGGAAGGAAACTCTGACACATACTACAACATAGATGAACCTTGAGGACATTATGCTAAGTTAAATATGCCAGTCAAAAAAAGACAAACACTGTATGAATCCACTTCTTATTTATTTATTTATTTATTTATTTTTGATACAGAGTCTTGCTCTGTTGCCCAGGCTGGAGTGCAGTGGTACAATCTCGGCTCGCTGCAACCTCAATCTCCTGGGCTCAAGTGATTCTCCTGCGTCAGCCTACAGAGTAACTGGGATTATACACACCCACCACCACACCCAGCTAATTTTTGTGTTTTTAGTAGAGACAGGGTTTCGCCAGGCTAGTCAGGCTGGTCTTGAACTCCTGACGTGGATCAAGAGGTCAGGAGTTCGAGATCAGCCTGTCCAATATGGTGAAACTCCATCTCTACTAAAAAATACAAAAATTAGCCAGGCATGGTGGTGCATGTCTGTAATACCAGCTACTCGGGAGGCTGAGGCAGGAGAATCTCTTGAACCGAGGAGGCGGAGGTTGCAGCGAGCCGAGATTGTGCCACTGCACTCCAGCCTAAGTGACAGAGTGAGACTCCGTCTCAAAAAAAAAAAAAAAAAAAAAAAAAAAAAATTGGGGGGAAAGAGAATGAAGGGAGAAGACAGAAAATAGAGACAGTGGAAAATACAGAGAGAGCCCAAGAGTAAAGGAGAGACAAAGATGGAAAAAGAAAAGCCAGGCACACAGAGATGGGAGAGTCAAGGGGAACTGAGGGGAGGAGAGGACGAGAGGTAGAAACAGAGATCAAGAGAGGGTGTGGGGAGAAAGAAAGTGACAAGCACCAAGACAGACTGAAAGTGACAGAGAGGGGAAAAGAGGGAAGAGAGTAGAAGGAGGAAACGCAGAAAAGTAGGGAAGGAGGAAGGGAAGAAAGAAGAAAAGAAGGGAGGGAAAGAGGGAGGGAGACAGGGAGAGAAGAGAAAGGGAGGGAGGGATGAAGGGAAGAAAGAAGGAAAGGAGAAGGAAGGGAAGAAGGACAGGAAGAAAGAAGGGGAGGAAGGGAGAGAAGAGAAAAGGAAAGAAGGGAGAGAAGAAAGAAGGAAAGGAAGAAGGGAGAGAAGAAAGAAGGAAAGGAGGAAGGGAGGAAAGAAAAACGGAAGGGAGGGAGGAAGAAAAAGGAAAGGAGGCAGGGAGGGAAGAAAAGGAAGGGAGGGAAGGAGGGAAGAAAGAAAAGAAGGAGGAAGGGAAGAAAGAAGAAAGGGAGGGAGGGGAGAAGGGAGTGAAGGAAGGAGGAAGAAAGAAGGAAGGGAGGGAAGGAAGGGAGAAAAGGGAGGAAGAGAGGGAAGAAAGAAGAAACGGAGGGAGGGGAGAAAGAAGGAAGTTGGAAAAAGACAAGAGGTGGAGAGGAGTCTACTCTAGGGTGGGGGTGAGGGGCAGCACGTACTACTGAACGAGGATCTTCACCAGGTTGATGTGGCCGCAGGTGGCTGCAGCATGCAGGGGTGTCCACAGCTCGTTGTCCTTGGCGTTCACGTTGGCACCATGGGAGAGGAGCAGCTTGACAATTTCCTCAAAGTTGTCGATGCAGCACTGGGAGGGACACACAGGCAGAGTCAGCTCCAGGCAAAGCCCTGGGCCCTGGTCGGGACCCGCCAGGTTCCCCGCAAGAGGCTGTGAGGAGGACTGCGGAAGCCTAAGTTTGAATCCAGCTCCCTGATGCTCACACTGTGAGTACTGCCCTTGACCTTGGCCAAGCCACTTAACCTCTCTGGGCCTCAGTTTCCTTGTGAGTAAAAATGAAGTTAATAATATATAAGATAAAAACATACAGGTAAAAAACACTCTGTCAGTTGTAAAGTGCTTTGCAAGTGTCAGTGAAATGGGACAAAATTTTGAATGAGTTTTTAAAACTTTTTTTTTAATCCCAGAAGGCTTTCTCCAAACAAAATTGTATGGAGAATTCTCACTTAGATGACCAATAAATTCAAGTAGGATTGCTTGGGTTGAGGCAGGCATGTGTGTTGGAGGGTACTTTCCTGGCAGTAGCCTCCAAAGTGGTTTCAAGATCATAGCTTGAAACCTCTGACTTAGGAACCTCTGACCCAGTAGCTCAGATCTTGGGGAAGCCTTCAAGTAACCAAGACTCTCCCCGAAAGAATCCAGCTCCACGTGCGAGCGCTAGGGCGTCCTGATAGTCCCTAGGAGGAGACCGCCATGTTTGTGTTCCTGTCTTTCTGCTGTAGTGATTCCACGTGGGGCAGCCCCAGCGAGGGGGAAAGGTCAGCAGCCTGCAGCCTCCTAGAGAGAACACAGGGTTCTAACACAGGTGGCCCCCAGACTCCAGGGACAGGGAGGAAAAGATCACAAGGAGACAGAGGGGTGTTAAGCTAGGTCCCGGGATGGGAGAGGCCAGGAGAGAGGAGAAAGAGAAGAAGACACTTTACAGACTGCAGATGGAAACTCTTCCCTAGAGGTGACTTCTGCAGAAGCCAGCAGGGGACACGGCAGGGCTCACAGGCTCGGCCCTGCCCATCTGGATAGGGCTTGGGGCTTGGTCCTCAGTGCAGTGGGAGACACTGAGTTACACTCAGAAGGGGAGCATGATCAGACTCGCTTTTCAAAAACAACTGCTCCTCTGATTGCACGTGGAGAACAGATTGTGTGTGTGCGAGCACACCCACGCACATGTGTGCACGCCGGGAGGGGACAGTAAGGAGCTGTGTTGAAGTCACCCAGCGAAGAGATGATGGTGGTCTGGCCTCCAGAAGCGACCACAGGGATAGAGATGAGAGTCCAGATGCCAGCAGAAGGAGCAGGAGCAGCTGCGGAAGCCCATGGCCCCAGGTGGGTGTGGGAGAGGGTGTAGGCGTGGGATGGGACGGCATCACAGCCCCACCCCCATCCCCAGGGAAGCCAGGGCTCAGCGCCAGGACAAGTGGGAAAGGAGCAGCCGTTGGTACAGATGGCGCCAGAGACCCAGGTTCTTTCTGCGCCAGCCGGTCTTTGCTGGGCGGGGGGCGGGGGGCGGTGAGACGGTGGCTAGGTCTGAGAACATCTCTCCGGACAGCCAGGGAAAGAAGTGACCCTGTGGCGGGGCAGGTGCTGCCTCAGGTGGGCGAGAGAACCGCGCAGCAGCACAGCGCGGCCGGCAGAGGGCGCCAAAGGCAATGAAGCGAGGCTGCAGTGGAAGGTGAGCATCTCCAGGCCGTCATTGGGAGATGCCTCTGGGGTCAGGTGCAAGAGGGGCAGAAATCCAACCCCTGTAGACTGCAGGAAACATAGGGGGTGAAGTGGAAGCCTCGGGTTGAAAGAGGAGGGGACTGTGCACCCAGAATGGCAGAGTCTTGTGAGACACATGTCCAGGGACTGGACCAGTCCACACCTGGGAGACCCGGCCTGAGTAAGGGCTGCCTGTGTTAGGGGCTGGGTGCAGGGGCACACATGGAGTTGGTGGGATGGGGGAAGGTGGGGGGGTGGACGGGCCTCCCCCTCTGCGGTGGCTGAGGCGGGAAATAGTACCTGGCAGTTGGCCGCCTCCTCCCACCTCCTCCCTTCCCACCTTCAATCCCTCACCAGATATGAACTGCACATCTCCTAAATCACTGTCCCCACCCTCTGCCCCGGATGACGCTTCATCATCTCTCTCTACCTCCCTGTCCTCCCCTTCCTAACACCCTTGGCCAGAGAGAGCTTCTCCATGAATCTAATCATGTTGCTCTCACTTTGCAAACCTCTGAGGGCTCCCTGTTGCCAAGAGAAGAAAATCCACATTCCTTTGCCAGGCATGGGACACTCTTCTTAATGTGCCCCCATCTCCTTTGTTGCAGTGGAGCAACAGTGACAACAGCAGTAGTCACAATAACAACAGCCCCAGCAGCAACAGTAATAATAATGTGTTGCATCACACTGTCAATAACAATATCTAACGCTTTTTGAGGACTTACAAGAGTCAAGCAGCTTGCTAAGCTTTGGCCATGCATTGCTTCATTTAATCCTCACAACAAGCCTAGGAGAATTACCCCTTTTATAAATGGGAAAATTGCCCCTTTTATAGATGGGGAAACTGGCTCAAGGAGGCCTGGTTGCACAAGGTCACATGGAGTAAGAGATGAATTGAAATCCAAGCCGTCTGACTCCAAAGGCCCTGTTCTCAGCCGGGTGCGGTGGCTCCCACCTATAACCCCAGCACTTTGGGAGGCCGAGGCAGGAGGATCATCTGGGATCAGGAGTTCAAGATCAGCCCGACCAATGTGGAGAAATCCCATCTTTACTAAAAATACAAAATCAGCTAGGCATGGTGGTGCGTGCCTGTAATCCCAGCTACTTGGGAGGCTGAGGCAGGATAATCACTTGAACCAGGGAAGCGGAGGTTACAGTGAGCTGAGATGGCACCATTGTGCTCCAGCCTGGGCAACAAGGGCAAAACTCCATCTCAAAAAAAATAAAATAAAATAACAAAGGCCCTGTTCTAAACCTTCTCAGTCTCGCACCTGCACATCTTCCTGAGGCTCCCTGTGCCACACGCAACCCTCCAGACTTCAAACTTAAAATGCTGAGCCCCTGTCTCAACGCTTTGCACATGCTATTCCCTCAGCTTTGAATGTTCTTTCTTATTTCTAGCTAATGAGCTCCTACTCATCCTTTAAGACCCAGCTCAGATATCCCTTCCTCTTAGAAGCCTTTCTCAGTTTCCCTTTGAGTCCAGTCATGGGTTCCCAGCTTTAAGCTGACACTGAGCCCCTGCCTATCTCTGTGTGAGCTTGACACACTGCATTACCTCTATTATTATTTATGTGCCTGCGGTCACAGCACACTCTGGACTCTGAGAGCAGGGACTCTGCCTAACTTACTTCTGGAGCCCTGTCCCCAGCAGATACCTGGCATGGAGTAGGCACACAATAGGTATTTGTTGAAAGAATGAATGGAAGCCCACAGGCTGATGAGGGTGATGTCTCCTTGAAAGGGATCTTAACATGGGGCCCAAGGCAAGTGGGGTGGTTGGGATGGGGTGTGGGTTTCAGCTGGTCAGCCATGAGCTTCATGCAGCTAAATTTGGAGCCTGGTGAGTTCCCACCTCCCTGACCATGCATCCCCCAGGGGTCCAGGAACCCACAGGAGAAACTGATCCTGAGAAAGCAATGAGACCAGGCAGGCGTGGTGGCTCATGCCTGTAATCCTAGCACTTTGGGAGGCTGAGGTGGGTGGATCACAAGGTCAGGAGTTCAAGACCAGCCTGGCCAAGATACTGAAACCCCCGTCTCTACTAAAAATACAAAAATTAGCTGGGCACGGTAGCGCACATCTGTAATCCCAGCTACTCAGGAGGCTGAGGCAGGTGAATCGCTTGAACCCAGGAGGCAGAGTTTGCAGTGAGCTAAGATCGCATTGTTGGACTCCAGCCTGGGTGACAGAGAAAGACTCTGTGTCAAAAAAAGAAAAGAAAAGAAAAGGGAGGGGAAGAGAGGGGAGGGGAGGGGAGGGAAAGGAAAGAAAGCAACGTGACACGGGAGAAGCTGAGGCACTATGTGAGGTGGTGGGAACCCCAAGCTAAAAATACGGCACCACTCGAGGGTTCATTGCCGCAGGATGACAAGTTGAGGCGGAACCTGGGGCTCAGAGAGTTGCAGCTGTGGTGTCCACAAAGCAGTGAAGACTATCTTGTTTCAAATCCTGGCTTCCACACTCAATCACTGTTTGACCTTGGCATGGAGATTTCACCTCCCCTTAATTGTATTATTAAGTATAACACGACAGCCACTGTTTCTTTAAATTCAATAAAATTAAATAAAATTCAAAATCTATTTCTTCAGTTACATCAGCTACATTTTGAGTGCTATAGATTCGCATATGGCTGGCGGCTCTCATGCTGTACACTGCGGAAAAGGACATTTCCATCACTGTAGAAAGTTCCACTGAATAGGCTGCCTCAGTGTCCCGATAGTAAAATGGGGATAATTTTTTTTTTTTTTTTTTTTTTTTTTTTTTTTTTTTTTGGTGATGGAGTCTCACTCTGTTGCCCAGGCTGGAGGGCAGTGGTGCAATCTTGGCTCACTGCAACCTCTGCCTCCCGGGTTCAAGCAATTCTCCCTACCTCAGCCTTCCTAGTAGCTGGGATTACAGACTCCCACCACCACACCTGGCTAATTTTTGTATTTTTAGCAGAGACGGGGTTTCACCATGTTGGCCAGGCTGGTCTTGAACTCCTGACCTCAGGTGATTCACCCTCCTCGGTCTCCCAAAGTGCTGAGATTACAGGCATGAGCCACTGCGCCTGGCGTGGGGATGATAATATTTCTGAGGTCTGTTGTGAGGATCAAAAGGAATATGTAAATGAAGTACTTTGAAGAGAAGTGGTCACATGATACATTTTAATAATAACTATTATTTATCCAGTATTGCGTGCTGCTTAAAGGGGTTTTATATGTGTTCATTTAATCCTCACAACCACCCAATGAGATGGGTACTTGTTATTCCTCTTTTAGAGATGAGGAAACTGAGGCACAGAGAGCTTAAGTAACTTGCCCACAGTCACACAGCTAGTGGGTGACAGCTCCAGGCCACAAGTCTGATTCTCTGTCCTGACGTCCTCACCTTTCTGGCACATGGTAGGAAGTAGCCCACGCATGTGATCCTCATGCCCATGGCTGGTGGGTGTTGCCCAGCCTCAGGAATTGGCATTTGGGTCTCCATTTCAGGGCAAGCTACAGCAGCCCCTGCTTTCCACACCCTGGTGGAGTCCCAGGCCCTCTAGAGTTCATGGAGCTGGGAGTCTAGGAGTTTCCAAGAGCAGATGGAGTGGGGGTACTGAGGCAGCTGCCTGAGAGTAGATGCCTGAGGCCCTATGAGAGAGCAGCCAAGAGGGCACACAGGGACCTGTCCCTGAGGCTGTGGGCAGGGCATGGCCCTTCCCTGTCTATCCCACCCCTGCCCTTGAATGCAGGTGGAGAGGCCCTCCCCAGCCCAGGGTTCTGGCTACCTGGCCTCTGACTCAGTCCATCAAGAAACTTGGGCACAGGAAGGCTTCGGTGTGTTCATGCATTACTTCAGCATGGACATATTGAGCACCTCCTGTATGCCAGCATGGGGAAAGATGCTAGAACATACTCACAAGCAAGAGGCATGGGCTGTGCCAAACCGGACAGCTCGGTTTGAGTAGGAGAGAAGTCAACATCCAGTGAGGACATCAAGGGCTAAAATGACTAATTACAAAGGAAGGGGGCTTTCAGAAGACAAAGGGCATGTCAATCACAGCACAGCTCCCAGGCTCCTGCTGTGGATGGGAGCTAATGGGTGAAAGTACCGAGTGCTGTAGGAAGTGTGGTGGGAAGGAGCCCAGTGGGTACAAGGACCTGACAAGTTGGGTGGCTGGAACCCGGAGAGCCAGGAAGCTTAGAAGATTGGGCAGGGGCCCAGGCTCGTGGGGCCTCGTGCACCATGGCAGAGATTGTTCTTTATCCCCCACGTTATGGGAAGACACCAGAGAACTTTGAGTAACACGAGATTTTTGGCTTCAGCATGCCCGTGGCTGCTGCATGGAGACAGAATTATGGCAGAGTCAGACTGAAAGCTGGGGACCAGTTACGAGGCTGTAGCAGCATCCATGTGAAAGGTGACAGCCAGAGCAGCTGCCCCAGCAGGAAGGACCCATCGCTCTGCCTTGGAAAGAACATGCCATGATAGCACATGGCTCAAGGCCATAGATCAAGACCATGTGACCTTAGGCAGGTCACGTAAGTCCCACCAATTGCCTCTGTCGCCAGGGTGGATGGGATCTCCTGATGAGAGTGAATGTGCTTCGTACACTGTCAAGCTCCAAACACACTTGCTTTGATGGGCAGTAGGGATACAGTGAACAAAGGCTCCCTATCCTCAGAGCCGGCATGTGCAGGCGCGTCTGCGCACACACAGGGCTCTGTGGGGTGGTTGTAACAGACACGCATGTCTCCAAAGTAGACAAGAGCCTTTCAGATGGGCCAGCTGTGGGCTCCTCCTCTCTCCCTCATTCCCTCTTCTCTGAGGGTTCTGAGCAGGAAAGTGCCGATAAACAGGGTACCCACCCAGGTGAGGGTCAAGGAGCCCGAGAACCCCAACAAGCCCGGCCTTACCTGGTGTAGGGCTGTGAGTCCGTCCTCGTTGCACAAATCGGGGCTGACCTTGTTCTTCAGGAAGTAGCGTACTGCAATAGGAGGGGACAGGAGTGAGCTTCCCATTGCACACTGGTGTGCAGGCATGCAGGGGCCCGGATAACACCCACTCTCCCTGCAGGCCCATGAGCAAAGTAGTAACACCTCCCCAGTTTACAGATGAGACAACTGAGGCCCAGAACATAGGTCTTTGGTCCAGGATTTCCAAGAGGTGGATCCCACGGCCTGTTTTATTATCGATAACAATAATAAGAGCTAACAATTATTGAGCACTTCTTGTATGCCAGGCACTGAGCTAAGCAATTTACATTGTTGTCCAGAGGTGCACATTCTAGTCATTGAAAGCATACACTCTGGAGGTTTAAATTTGGGCACCATTCTCATTGGCTATGCAACGTCAGCCAAGACGCTTCCTTCTCTGTGCCTCAGTTTTCCCAACTGTAAAATGGGGATGATGTCCATCCTCCTCACAGTGGCAGTGTGAGTAGTCTTCGAGGTGAGCCATGCCAGAGGCTCAGCATGTGGTTTGAAGGTGAACTCCTGCTCTGGCAGCGGTCATGATTTTTATTAAAACTGTGGTTCCCCATAGCAGGTGATTTTATACCTATGAGTGTCAAATGCCCCTTCTTTGACCCTACTGGGCCCTGAGGAAGGAGGGTAGTAGAGGTTTTAACCATTCCCAATCCCTAGACTTTGGTTTAGTTTGTGTGTGTGTGTGTGTGTGTGTGTGTGTGTGTGTGTGTGTGTGTGTTTCAGGGATTCTGGGTGGGCAGGAAGCCAGAGTGAACAGCATTGAAATCCTGGAATCCCTCTTGCTTAGGATAAGCCTCCTCCCCTCATCACTGTGACCCTCCTTCTTCCTCCTCTGCCTGCCACCATTCAGGCCCTAATTCTCCCCTGAACCCAAGTGCAAACAAAGGGAGAGAAGAGAGGAGCTCTCCCAGGAGCCCTGCAGGCTCCTTCCCAGGCTCGGCAACTTGCACCCTTCCTCTACTTTAGCAGGGTGATCTCAGGCCCTCCAGCTTTCCCTCTCCCCATGGATGAAGAATCCAGGGGTCCAGTGGGATGAGTCCACCCAAGGCCCTGGTTCCCCTTCCAGGTCACACCTCTACTGTCCTGTCCAAATGGCTCCGAGCCTGCTTGCAGGGCCTCAACAGGATCCTCCCTGGATCCAGCTCCCCAAAGGTAGACTGTGCAGTTATTGGGCAAGCGGAGGTCTAGGCCACAGGGGTAAACAGAGGGTGGCTGTTTGTGGGGGCAAGTAGAAGAACTTGAATACACAGGCTGCCTTGTGTGTGTGGCCCTCGTGCCATCGTGCTGATGAAGCCAGGCGTGGAGGCCCAGGCGCAGCAGAGAGGAGACGTAGGCTGGCGCTGACCCCTCTGAGCCTCCTCCCACCCCCAGCCAGAAACCTTGTGAAATAGAAGCCAAAGCCCACACCGCCTAGTGTCCACCATGGACACTATCTCCACAGTACGGTTCATGCCACAGGGCAGGGCTGAGGTGGTTTCCTCATTGATTTGCCTCTGCTGTAGGGAAACAATTTAGAAGTGAGCTGGGCAGGGTCGGGAGAAGCCTGTTCATTCTGCGGGACAAAAAGCCCAGTCACCAACCCCAGGGAAAAAAGACGCTGGTAGGCAAGGGAGGAGTCCTCAAGGGCTCAGGAGCAGTGGATAGGGTGGGGGTAACCCCCTCAGCTCCATCCTCATGAGGCCCAGCTCCCAAACTACAGCCCCAGTTGCACTCTAGGCTTCAGTGTAGACCGAGGCCCTGCGTGAAGGGGAGGTTGAGGCCACCACCCAGCAAGAGGTGGCATCTCTAGCAGACCTGCCCAGTATGCAGAGCTGGTAGGGTTAAGCACGACAAGACCTTGTCCAGTAAGGTCCAGATCCCTTGGCACTGTGCTGACCAACATGGTGCCACTGGCTACATCTGGCTATTACGGCTGCTGAAATGCATTAATATTCAAAATTCATTTTCTCAGGCATGCTGTGCTCAGTTTCAAGTAATGGGTGGCTTCCATATTGGAAAGTGTAGAAATAGAACATTTTTATATTCTTGGAAAGTTCTATTGGACAGTGCTGCTTTGGGGCATTATACATGAAAGTTGGCTCTATCACAAGTTGTTAAAATCCTTCCATGGCTCCCCACTGCTCTGGGAGTAAAGACCAAAACTCTTCCAATGGCATACAAGTTCTTGCATGATGTGAGCCTTGTCTGCCAGCATCCAGCTTGCACAGTTCTAGGGGGCACCATCTGCATCATGGTTTATAAGACTGGCATCTGTCCAGTACCCAACTTGCTCAGCTGTGCACAATCATCCCACCTGCGTACCTCTCCATTCTCATTTCTTAAACTCCAGACACTTTGCACAACAGCCTTTTGTCAGCTACAGAGTCACAGTGCTTCTTCCGGCCTCTGAGATTTTGCATAGTCTGTTCCCATTGCCTGGAAGACTCAATCATTCATCCATTGATCCACCAGCATCCATTCATCCATCCACTTACCATCATCCACCCATCAATGTAGCTATCCATCCATCCACCAATCCACCCATCCAACCAACCACCATCATCCATGCACCCAGCTCTAACACACACACACACACAAACACACACACACACGCCTGCACCTGCCCCACTCCTCATCCTTTAGGTTTCCACTGAAACTCCCCAGACTCCTGTCATATATACCCATAGCTCCTATACATCTCATTTATGCCCTTTTAACAACTAGAATTACATAACAATTTAATTATGGGCTTTGGGTCTATTTGCCCATTGGACACTAAGCCCCTCGAGGACAGGACAGTGAGCTTGTACTTATGGCTGTATCCCTAAAGCCTGGTACACAGTAAAGTCCTCAAGAACTCCTCCAAGACCTTGACCCAATTGGCAGCCCTCTAGTTGAGTCCAAGGACAAAGCCTCTTCATCTCTGAGCAAAGCAGGTCACCCTCAACGGCTGACTCCAGAAACTCATGTCTGTAGCAGGCAGCTCTCTGCTCACAGGTGTCTCCTCCAGACCCAGTGCCTGGTGTTAGCCTTGGGACCATGTAGAAGGTTATGGCAAAGCCACTGATCACCAAGGCCCAGGCTGCCCAAGGGTGAGTGGGGGTGTCCTGAGCCTGACAGATGGCTTTTGGGAGAGGAGCAGTGGCCACTATGCCCCCTGACTAGGATGGAATTCTGGATGGTTCTGCTCACATTAGCTAGAGGTTCAAATCCCATGGGATGGGTGGCAGAATAAGCTTCCTGTCCAGGAGATACTCTTTGAGGCAGGAAATAAGCATCAGTTGGCAAAAGCAGTGCTTATGCACAGTAATTATTGGGGTGTTCTCTGTGCTGTGCAGGAATCCAAGCTATGTAATTACCCTGATGTTGGGCAGTTATTTTCAGCCCAAGAGGTGGGACAAATCATTCCCATTTCTAGGAAGCCTGTAATACTCATGAGCTGAGGCTGCCCCAGCAGTGTTACTTCCAATGTAGCCAGGAGCCCAAGGCCTGGCTCTGTATCTAGTCACTGGAGCAAAGTCCTCGCCATCCACTGCACAACCAGGCTTCCTGCCTCTGGAGTTCAGTAAGAAAATGATTCTTATATTAATAATGTTTTCTGGCCAGGCACAGTGGCTCACGCCTGTAATCCCAGCACTTTGGCAGGCCAAGGCATATAGATCACTTGAGCTCAAGACCAACCTGGCCAACATGGCAAAACCCTGTCTCTGCAAAAAAAATACAAAAATTAGCCAGGCGTGGTGGCACATGCCTGTAATCCTAGCTACTCAGGAGGCTGAGGCAGGAGAATTGCTTGAATCCAGGAGGCGGAAGTTGCAGTGAGCTGAGATTGCACCATTGCACTCCAGCCTGGGTGACAGAGCAAGACTCTATCTCTAAATAAATAAATAAATAAATAAAAACATGTTTTCTTACCAAGCCTATCATTGGCACCTAGGTCCATTCAGAACCACTTTCTTTCATGAGTTCACATCTATAATTATTCCCCTTATGCAGAAGAAGAGATAGAGGGTCAGGAAGGTGTAGTTTGGTCATACATGGCCAAATTAAGGAGCAGGGATTTGACACCAGACCTCTCTGATTTCAAAGCCCAGGCTGGTGGCCAGTGGACAGTTCTACTGTGCCATAAGGCCAGGAATGGGAACCAGCATTTCTGGATTTCTGTCATGTCCAGACCTGTGCTGAGAGCTGATTTGGGGAAAAGGGTAATGGGAAATGGACTGCAGTGACCCCTGCTTCTGAAACTGTCTATGTATCAGAGGCCCTGCAGTCCCAAGCCAAGCCTCTTCTTGAAGACAAATGAGTTCAAGGATCCACACATGGAACAGAAGAAACGGGGTGCCTTGCTGAGGGATTTGCTCTTTCAGGGCCATTTAAAATGTAAACCTGCCTCCCCTGACTCCCTGCTTCAAAGCTTCTCATGGCTCCACTTTGCTCTTTTCTTCTTCCTCCGATAATTTTTTTTTAATATAGAGATGGTGTCTTGCTATGTTGACCAGGCGGGTCTCAAACTCCTGGCCTCAAGCAATCCTCCCATCTCAGCCTCCAAAAGTACTGGGATTTCACACATAAGCCACCCTGCCCAGCCTTCTTTTTTTAAGACAGGGCCTCACTATGTTGCCTAGCTTGGCCTCAAACACTTGGGTTCAAACAATCCTCCCACCTCGGCCTTCTGAATAGTTGAGACTCTAGGCACACACAAAACCACATCCAGCCTCCACGTTGCTCTTGGGATGAAGTTCAGAATCCTTCCATGACCTTCACTGGGACTGGCCAACTATGGCTTGTGGACCAAATCTGGCAGGCAGGCTGTTTCTATAAGTAAAGTTTTATTGGAACACATCCACACTCATTCATTTACAGATCACCTATGACTGCTTTCATGCTGCAACAGCAGATTTGGATAGGTACAACAGAGACTGCATGGCACACATGGCCTGTGATATTTGCTATCTGGTCCTTTGCAGAAAAGGTTTGCACATCCCTGGTCTTCAAAGTCCTGTATGGTGTGGTCCCGCCTACAGAGCTACTGCCTTGCATAATTCCAAGGCAATATGCAAATACGCTTGCATAACAGTACGTTGCACTGTTCGCATCACAGTTTACGTGAATAGAGTGCCCTGGAATTATGCAGTGTGCAGCCTGCTCAGCCATGCCCAGGGGGCCTGTCTCCTACCTCTCCGGCCCATCTCTTGCTCTCTGAACACGTGGAACAATGGAAGAATCTGGCTTGGGTCTAAGGTGTTGCCTGGAGCTCAGGAAGCACAAAGACAAGAAAGGCATGCTTCTTCCCTTCTTCCAGGAGTGTTCATGCCTTCTCTCAGTTGCCCACACTCAGGGTGGCTCCCTGCCCACAAAGCCCCAAGTCCCAGGCTCAGCTATTAGTTTTTGGAGTCACCCATTTATTCTCATGCATTTGCTTAGCTGCCGCTATAGGCAAATTATTCCCCCTCTCTGCCTCCATGTCCTCATCTGCAAAATGGGGATCACAATAGTGCTCCCTCATGGCATTGCTGTGGGGTTAAAGAAGACAAGGCTCTGGCTACTGTTAGCATTTATTTAAGAAATCAAAATCAAAATCAACCAGTGAGCTCTTGCTTGTGTCCTGTCCTGTGCTGGCTGCTGGGAATACAACCATCAACATCCTGCATCGCTCAAGAGCTTTAAATCTGGTGGTAAAAGAGGCAATCTCCCTCCAGGGAGCTCTGAGCAGATGCTGGTTCACGGACCACTGTAACGCCACAGTTGGTGCCCCACCACCCCCTACACAGGCAGGACCCTACTGAGACGGCAAAGAGGTGGCTCCCGCCCTCCTCTCTCACGTATCCCTGCTCCTGGCTCCGACCCCGCCGCTCCGCCCACACCTCCCTGGCAATCTGGCTAGAATCTGGGCCAAACAGGGCCATCTGGTCCTCTCCATCTCCAGCTGCAGCAAGTGAGGCTGAGCCGGCCCATCTCGGCAGGAAGCTGGTGGCGGCTGCCTTTGCAGGGAGACATCACCACTGACAAGCTTGTGTTTTCTTTGGCACCTGACCCACTCGTCTCACAGAGCATCTTCCTGACCTCGAGATGGTCAGTGACATGCAACCATAGGCATGGCTCCTGCTCCTCCTCTGGGGAAACAGGGAGAGCCAGGCAGAGGTGTCTGCCCAGCAGAGGTGGACCCTGTGCAATCTGTGTCTCCCTGGAGCAGGGGGTGCCCTGGGGCTGAGCTGCTGACACCTGACCATGTGACTTGCACTGTCATGTTCATGGGGGCACATGGGGTACCCATTGACTAAGCCCTGCCCTCCTATCTCCCTTCCTCCCTTTCCTGCCCAGTGCCCAGCAATGAGGTCTCATCCTCCCATTGCCTCCAAGGCACTGCATGATCTAGTCCCTGCCCACTCCACACCCGCCTCACCTGGAAATCCCTCCCCGAATCCCTCACTGGTTCAGCCACATGGGCCTCTTGTTTCCTAAAACGAAACAGAACAACACAAACCAAGCTCTGATGTTCCAGGCCTTTACACACACTGTTTCCTATGCCTGGAGCCCTCTTTCTTCCCGCTCTTGGGCCGGCAAACTCTTCCTCATCCTTCAGATTTTAGCCGAAATGTCACCTCCTCTGGGAGGCCTTCCCTGATTGCCCCAATCTCCATTGAGCTTCCCCATCTAATCTCTCCACATTACTCTGCATTTCTGCTTTTGTCCTTCACAGCAGCACTTTGTTGCCCATGGAGCTACCTGTTCCTGAGGCCATGCAACTATTTCTCGGTGTAGTTCCGTAGACATGGGGCACCCGCAGAAATATGACTCAGGAATGACAAGCAATGATTGTGACTTTTGTAGGAAATTGAGTGAGGCCAGGTGTGGTGGCTCACTCCTATAATCCCAATGCTTTGGGAGATCAAGGCCATAGGATCATTTGAGGCCAGGAGTTCGAGGCTGCAGTGAGCTGTGATCACACCACTGCACTCCAGCCTGGATGACAGAGCAGGATACTGTCTCTTAAAAAAAAAATTTAAAAATGTTAAAAAATGAGTGAGGAGACACCCTTCCTTGAGCCTCCCTCATCAACATAGCCAGACCTGGAGGCTGACCACAGGAGTCCTTCAGCCTTACCCAACACTGTCCCCTCTCCAGGCTAGATACAGGGAACTCAGCATGTCCCTCTGTCCAGGACCCCACTCTTGTGCCCTGTGTCCTTGCTCTTTCTACAGCCCCGCACTAACTGTGTGCCAGGCACCCTTCATATCCATCAAGTTAATTAGTCCTCATAATCCAGTTACAATAATCCTGCTGTTATTAAATAACTCCTTGTGATTATTGCTCCAATTTACAGATGGGGAAACTGAGTCTCAGGTTTGAATACATGAAACGATTTGCCCAAGGGCACCTGGCTGGGAATGACAGAGCTGGGATTTTTAACCCAGGCCCAGCCAGCTCCAAAGAGTGAACCTCTAACCACTTTGCTAAAATGGTAGCAAACAAGAACCCAGGGAAGGAAACATATGCAGCAAAGAGACGCACAGGGTGGACACAGATGTTAGCATGAAGAGAGCCCACAGGGATGGCAAAAAGCTAAAAGAAAGGTCAAGACCATTGCCAATAAAGATCAGCATTCCAGAACATCACGTGATAAAGAAGCTGCCAACAGGCATTGCTGCAGCCTTTGCAGTTGCTGTATTTGCAAATGAAGTCACTGAGGCACAGAAGTTAACACTGAGCCTGGGGTCCCACAGCTAATAAATGACAGCTGTGAGCCTGAGCTCCATCACCACCTCTGTCCGTCTTCCTGCTGCATCTCCAGTGCGGGTAGACCCCAGCCTCCCCCTGCTTCCAAGCACCCTGGTGGCCTGCCTCATGTGGCCACACCCTGCCCACTGGGCTGCACCTCCCGTACGAGAAGCCCAGTCCACACTGACTTATTCCCCGCTTTTCAAGGTGCTGTCAGAACTGCTGTGAGCCCAGCCCTCGGCTATGATAACACCAAAGGGCCAGCACTCTCAGAGCAGCCCCTCTGTTCTCCTCCCAAGTCAAAGCTGTCCTGTGCCCCCAGTGCACTGTGCTTCCAAATCACTCCACTGAGCAATTGCAACCTTTCCACCCACCAATGCTCCTCCCTAGAGCAGAAATAGCCAGAAATAGCTGCTCCCAGGGAAGCCCAGCCGCCTGGGGCTGAGGGTGAGACTCAGTCAACTCACATGGTGGCTTCTGCAGTGACTGGTGCAGCCCGCCCCTCTGCCAGGCAGTTTCCCCAGGATCCTGGGTGATGGCTCACCCTGGTGGACCAGAAAGACATGGGCTTCCCTCAAAGTCACCTCCCCAGGACCAAGCCTCAGGCCCCAGGCACCAGCCCCTTGCTCTTCCCCAGATAGATAGTATCACTCTTGGCCCATTCAAGCAGAGGAGGAGTTGGACAACCGTGTGAAAAAGCGTGGAAGTCAGAGCCCTCGGGCCCTGCTGGTGGGAATGTAAGATGGTGCAGCACTATGGAAAACAGACTGACAGTTCCTCAAAAAGTTAAACAAGCCAGCGCGGTGACTTACGCCTGTAATCCCAGCACTTTGGGAGGCCAAGGCGGGTGGATCACCTGAGATGGGGAGTTCAAGACCAGCCTGGCCAATGTGGCAAAACCCCGTCTCTACTCAAAGTACAAAACAATTAGCCAGGAGTGGTGGCAGGCACCTGTAATCCCAGCTACTCAGAAGGCTGAGGCAGGAGAATCGCTTGAACCCAGGAGGTGGAGGCTGCGGTGAACCAAGATCGTGCCATTGTACTTCAGCCTGGGCAAGAAGAGCAAAACTCCGTCTCAAAAAAAAAAGTTAAACATAGGATTACCACCTGACCCAGCAATTCTATTCCCACGTATATATTTAAGAGTAATGAACACATATGTCCACATAAAACCTTACATATGAATGTTTTTATAGCATTAGTCACAATACCTCTAAAGTAATACCCAAATTTCCATCCACTAATGAATGGATAAACAAAATTCCATATAATGGAATAGTACTCTGCCATAAAAAGAAATAAAGTACTGCTGTGTGTTACAACATGGACAAACCTTGAAAACATCGTGCTAAGTAAAGGAAGTCAGACACAGAGGCCACATATTGTGTGACTTCATTTACATGAAATGTCCAAAATAGCCAAATCCATAGAAAGAGAAAGCAGATTAGTGGTTGCCAGGGACAAGGGGACTGGAGGGAGAATGGGGAGTGACTACTGATGAATACAGGGTCCTTTGAGGATGCTGAAAATGTTCTGGAATTAAACACTGGTGATAGTCAATCGATCTTCAAGTGTAGATAGTGAATCTACGATCTTGTGAAAGGTCTTGTACCAAAGACCACAAAATTGCATACTTTAAAAAGGGTAAATTTTGGCCGAGCATGCTGGTTCACGCCTGTAATCCCAACACTTCGGGAGGCCAAGGTGGGCAAATCACAAGGTCAGAAAATCAAGACCATCTTGGCCAACATGGTGAAATCCCGCCTCTACTAAAAATACAAAAATTAGCTGGGCCTGGTGGCATGTGCGTGTAGTCCCAGCTACTCAGGAGGCTGAGGCAGGGGAGGGGGAGGTTGCAGTGAGCTGAGATTGTGCCACTGTACTCTAGCCTGGTGATAGAGCAAAAGTCCATCTTAGGAAAAAAAAAAAGATACATTTTAGGCCAGACACAGTGGCTCACACCTGTAATCCCAGTACTTTGGGACGTGGAGGCAGGCGGATCGCCCGAGGTCAGGAGTTGAAGACCAGTCTGACCAACATGGTGAAACCCCATCTTTACTAATAATACAAAAAAATTAGCCGGGCGTGGTGGCACACACCTGTAATCCCAGCTACTCAGGAGGCTGAGGCAGGAGAATCACTTGAAATCAGGAGGTGGAGGTTGCAGTGAGCTGAGATCGTGCCATGCACTCTAGCCTGGGCAACAAGAGTGAAATTGTGTCTCAAAAAAAAAAGGGGAGGGGTAAATTTTATGGTATGTAAATTACATCTCAACTTTAAAAAGAGAAGAAGGGCCGGGCACGGTGGCTCATGCCTATAATCTCAACACTTTGGGAGGCCAAGGTGGGCAGATAATGAGGTCAGGAGATTGAGACCATCCTGACCAACATAGTGAAACCCTATCTCTATTAAAAATGCAAAAAGTAGCTGAGTGTGGTGGCACGTGCCTGTAACCCCAGATACTGGGGAGGCTGAGGCAGGAGAATCGCTTGAACCAGGGAGTCGGAGGTTACAGTGAGCCAAGATTGCACCACTGTACTCCAGCCCAGTGACAGAGTGCGACTCCATCTCAAAAAAACAAAACGTGGGGTGGGGAGAAGGCTGTGGGCTCCTCCCCTGCCAGCCTGAGAGGTCTTTGAGGTCAAGGCAACATCTATTCCATTCATCACTGTACCCATAGTGCTGAGGACAGTGTCTGCTTCACAGTAGGTGCTCAATCATTGTGTACAGGAAGGAGAAAGAAGGCGGAAGGAAGGGGGAAGGCCACTGGCCACTTGGGCCCTTATGGACCCTATGTGATCTGCCTATGTTTCCCAGCATCACTTATCTTTCCTGGCATCATCCCACCTGACCACCATGGCCCCCTCCAGACCTGCTCCACACCACCCCTCTTGTGCATCTTCTCAAGTGCTGTTCCTTCTTCCTGTCTTTTTTTTTTTTTTTTTTATTTTTTCCAATCTCTGCCTCCATCCACATGGGCTTCTTCCTTGCATGTGTCTGGGTGTCTCTCTGTGTCCTCTCCTTTTTTTTTTTTTGAGACAAAGTCCCTCTGTCACCCAGGCTAGAGTGCAGGGCATAATCAAGCTCACTGCAGCCTTGACCTCCACGGCTCAAGCAATCCTCCCACCTCAGCCTCCTAAGTAGCTGCGAGTTCAGGTGCACATCACCATGCCCAGCTAAGTTTTTTTGTATTTTTGTAGAGATGGGGTTTTACCATGTTGTCCAGGTTGGTCTTGAACTCCTGAGCTCAACTGATCCTCCTGCCTCAGCCTCCCAAGGGGCTGGGATTACAGGCATGAGCCACCATGCCCAGCCCTGCCTGTCTTTCTCTGTCTTCACTTCACCTGATTAATTCTTACTTAGACTCCAAGTCCCAGCTTCAACGTCATTTCCTCTGCGAAGCCTCTTGCAGATTTCCCAGGCTGGGCCAGGCACTCTCATCATATGGTTGCTGTGCCCACGAACTCCAAAAAGACTTAACACTATGGTGTAGTTATGTATGGATTTGTCTGCGTTTTTACGACACTAAAGCTCTGGAGGGATAGGGCAAGGAGGTCCACCTCTTGGCCACTGTGCTGCTACTGTGATACAGTTCAGGCCCCCAGTCAATATCTGATGACTGCAGAAGTGAATGGAGTTTACGTGACCTCTACCCAAGCCTCAGAACCAGTTGGAACATCTGCTCTTGGGCTATTCTACGCTTTTTCCTTTGGGCTAGAGCAGGCTGGGCCACAGACTTTTCCTTCTCAGAGAGAATCTTCACCCTCCAGCTTGTAAAAAGAGTCCAGTTCCTCCCTTAGCATCTCTGATGCCGTTAGCATCACCAGGACAATATGGCCAAGGGAACTCCAGACACGTAGCTATAAACCTTCTCCCTTCTAGAACCTCCATGCCCAGGACATATGTCTCTGCAAGACAGAAGGGGTTGACACATAAGTTATCCAGATGCCTCTGCATATGTAACTTACATCTGGCATTGGGTGTGTGCAGGAGAAATGACTGCACACCCTTTAGAATGTAAGGTCTATGTGGGCAACTGATGCCCATCTCCTTATCTAGGGTATGCAGCTCCTAGAGAAAACACTCAATAAATATTTGTTGACTGAATGATCAAATTAAAAAGATTTTTAATTTGATCTAAAAACAAAAAACTAAAGATACCAAGAAAACTCTTGTACAAAGTAGGCCTGCAGTTAATCCTCTTCAAAATATATAGTCTTTCTGAGACATGGAGGTTGGGGTGGGGTGGGGAATCACTTCCTAATGTGTGAGAAGACATTTATGTATTAGATTTCCTCAAAGGGAGGGAGAACTGCATCTAACTCAGCTACCGTGAAGAGGATATGGGTCTGTAAGGTTTCTCCACAAAAGCTGCAAAGACTGTGTCTTAGACCTTTCCCTCTCTCTTTTTCTCCCTTCCTTCCCCTTATATTACCGCTTATAGTGCTTAATCTCAAAGACTGAAGGCAAGGATCCCCCTTATCCAGAAACACGATCTTGGAACTTCCCCATTCTATTCATAAACACATCAGACCCCAGCTGCACCAGGCCCCTGTTCTTTGCTGATTCTATCTCCAGAATTCTCCCAGCACCTCTCCTTATAGCTTCACTGCAGACCCAGGGACCTGATCTCCCTTCCGCCCGGCAGGGCCGGGCCTGCCTAAAACGCGCTGGCCGCTGGGGAGCTCTCCAAGGTATCTGCTCCTATCCCAATTTGCCTCTCTCCCCAAATGGCTTGTATGCCTCTTTCTGACTTGCTCTTGCTCTCCAAAACCCATCTCTCTCACCTCACTTCTCTTTCCACCTATCTCTCCTGAATTTTTAAAAATAGTCCAATTGCTTTATATCTCCAGGCAAGTAATAGATAAAAATATTCCCAGCCCTCCAGGTAGAAGATACATGCATATAAACACTGTAATGGCTTCACAGCCATCATAATAGCATCTAACATTCATTGACTATTTTCTTAGTATGAGGCACTGTACTAGGATGTTATATGTATTATGCCAGATCCCCGAAATCCCTTAATCCCCATAACAACCCCATGACTTAGGTGCTATTATCAGCCCATTTGACAGAGAACTTATACGGTTTGCCCAAGCTTGTTTAGCTAGTAAGTGCTGAGACTCAATTCTAGTCTGGTTGATTCCATACATAACTGCTATTTCAGGCATGACTAATGCCAAGAGACCCTCACTCAAATATAGCCAAGAATAAAATCCATTCCTATCAATGTTTAGGAAGAGGTGATGAGTTGTCTATGAAGGGGGAAGTTCCTTCAGCTCACACCTGTCCACTTTGAAGCTTCACTCTGGTTTCCCTGCTCCTAACCAACTCTGCCATCTCTGCCTGGCTTAATCTGTCACCCAGGCTGGATTCTGGCCTTTCCTAAAGATGACACTCTGCCTCTGCCCTGTCTTACACAGGACACAAACAAATCCTACTTTGGGCTTCCAAGTATCTTGCTGGGGAAATAAAACAAGACTTCCGAAAATGTTAAAGGTAACTGCATAAGAAATTCAAGTCAGTACTTGTAGCTTCCATATTATCGATGGAAAAGATAAGTGCAAATCAACACAGTATTCATTAAAGTCACAAAATGAAAGAAATAATAAAGAAACAAATGTCACAAAGCACAAAGCAAGATGACCGACATCCAAACATGTACCAGATGAACAAACTGAATCATTTATCCTTCCCATAAAGCAGTAATGATTTTGTTGCCAAAAAAAATCAACTGTGTGCTGCTTACAAGAGACATATTCTGAACAAAATAACAGAGAGCCTAAAAATAAAGGAATGTTCAAATATAAAACAGGCAAACACAAACACAAAGAAAGTAGAGGTGGCAGTGTTACTATTATGAAGAATGGAATTGCGAGCAAATGAGGAGGTAATCAACTTTAGGTTGATCAAAACGAGATACTTCAAAATGAGATTATAAGCAGGAAGCAGATCGGTGATTGCCTGGGGCTAGTGGGGCAGGAGGGGAGAATGAAGTCATTATCAGGGAGGAAATCTTATGAATTGCATAATCAGCAATGTCAAATTCTGTAAAGCAAAAATGGTTAGTATAAGCCAGGCACGGTGGCTCATGCCTGTAATTCCAACATTTTGGGAGACCGAGGAGGGTGGATCACCTGAGGTCAGGAGTTCGAGACCACCCTGGCCTACATGGTGAAACCCTGTCTCTACCAAAAATACAAAAAAATTAGCCAGGCATGGTGGCAGGCACCTGTAATCCCAACTGTTCAGGACGCTGAAGCAGAACTGCTTGAACCTGGGAGGTGGAGGTTGTAGTGAGCTCAGGTCACGCCACTACACTTCAGCTTGGGCAACAAAAATGAGACTTCATCTAAAAAAAAAAGGACGGGTTGTATATAAGTCGGAAGCACAGTTTTCCTAGGAATCTTCAGCACACATACCCCCTAGAGAAAAGATGAGGACAGACAAAGATTTACAGACAAGGATGTTCACAGCAGCACTGTTTATATGCATATCATTGATAAAGGAGAAATCCTGGAAGCAACCCAAATGTCTAAATAATTGGAGGTTGATTTGGTAAATGATGGAACATCCATATAATGGAATATTCTGCAGCTGGTATCTTGGAGGAATTTTTAATGACATGGGAAAACGCTTGATATATAATGTAGAATGCAAAAACAAGGAATCAAAACTTTACATTCAATGAAATCTCAACTGGAAAGGGAAAAAATGCATTCCACATATCCACACACTTCTCATTGGAAAAAAAAATACATAGTAGCTGTGGTTTATCAGGGATTTTTATTTTATGTTTGCCAGTATTTTCCAAGCATTTTAAAATCCGTATGTACTACCTTTATAATCAGAATGTCTCAATTTCACTAAAAAGCAAAAACCTTCTACAGAATGATAGCCAAGTGGTAAGAACCCTATTTCTGCTCAAAGTAGCTAGTGCAGAAACAAAGTCTCAACCTGGCTGACCCCATGAAGGAAGTACAAAACTGGGATTCCTGTACTGAGCAGGAAGTTAAATAGCAGCAATAATACAAACCATTTTGTTTGGAGACTACAGGGGTTGGCACGCTGTGGTCTACAAACTGAATTCGACTTAATTTTGTACTGCTTACAAGCTAAGAATGGCTTCTATTTTTTAAAAAAACTGACGACTGAAAAAATCAAAGAAGAGTAATATTTGGTGATACATGAACATTATATGAAAGTGGGATATCATTGTCCAAAAACTAATTGGAACACATGCTCCTTGTTATGCATTGCCCATGGCTGCTCTGACGCTCCAGCAGCACAGCTGAGGAGTTAGACAGAGACCATATGGCCACACAGCTGAAAATATTTCTTATCTAGCCCTTTGCAGAAAAACTTTGCTGATCCTCAGGGTAGTGCTTTTCAGCTAACAAAATATGTTCAATGGCCGGGCGCAGTGGCTCACACCTGTAATCCCAACACTTTGGGAGGCCAAGGTGGGCAGATCACCTGAGGTCAGGAGTTCAAGACCAGCCTGGCCAACATGGTGAAACCCTGTCTCTACTAAAAATACAAAAATTAGCCAGGCATGGTGGTGGTGCATGCCTGTAATCCCAGCTAGTCAGGAGGCTGAAGCAGGAGAATCACTCGAACCCGGAAGGCGCAGGTTGCAGTGAGCTGAGATCGTGCCATTGCACACCAGCCTGGGCAACAAGAGCAAAACTCTGTCTCAAAAAAAAGAAAAAGTTCAAAACCACAGTCTTATTTCACCCCCACAATAAAAGTCTCCTGGTCCCAGGTAGGAGAGGAAGAAACAAATATAAGTCCAAGGTGAACCCTGGGATCGTGACCAGGAAGGGAGCAGACAGATCAGGCCCAGTTCCTTCACCTGTCAAGAAGTGAAGGGTGCACGAACCACCCCCAGGAGCCCGCTGTTGCTTCTGGCTGTCCCCACTGTCTCTACCCCTGGCCCCAACTCAGCCACCTCTCCCCTCTGAAAGCAGCCGCATTTCCTGTCAAGAGCGTGACCTTCTGAAACCTACATGGTGGAGGCTGCAGCTGCAAAGAGGATGGTATTTTTATCCAGACCCTGCTTCCTGTTTGCTTGTCTGGGGGGTTTTGTTTGCGGGTGTTTGGTTTTGTCATTTCTCATACAGACTCGGCTCCCATGTCATAACAGAACAGAGAAATCTGTCTCCTGCTAGGCATGCTGCCTGCCTCACAGGCCCACCTGCCCTGGGGGACCTGTCCTGCTACCCTCCCTGCATGCTGCACAATCTCCTGTGACTTCCAGACACCCATCTTCTGCCTATGCAGGAGCAGAAACCAGGGCAGCTGGGTGGGCAGAGAGGAAACAGGAGCATTTCTGCTGCAGGAAATGGAAAAATCCACTCCCTTATCAGACAGGAACAGCTACAGAGGAGCTGGCTGGGCCGGGAGGGGAGCAAGCTGCAAGTTTTCCAGGGCTTCTGGAACCCTCTGTTCCTGGCTCAGGGAAGCCCAAGACAGGATGGAGGTAGAGTGATGTATGGGACTTGGGAATCATTTGCTGAGAATGTCCTAAGCTCTCGGACCTGGGGGATGGATCATTCGCTGATGCTCCCAGCAATAGACAAAATTGTCAGGGTCTTCAACCCTCATATCCCAGCTCAGCCAGATGTGGGAATAGACAGCAGATGCATATCAGCATTTAACTAGCTGATGCTAAGAAGAGCTCATGTTTACTGAGCACTTGCTGTGTGCCCAGCTCTGTGTCTAGCACGTGCAGGAGATGAGCTCATTTAATCTTTACCACAGCCCCAGGCAAATGTGAGACAGGCACTACCATGAGCTCTTATTTTACAACTGGGGATACTGAGGCATAGTGAGTTTAATTAACTTGCCCCAATCTATTCAGCTGGCAAGAGGCTCTAATACCCTCACCCTTGATGCATGCTTGTTCCACCATGAGAATGTAAGAGAGGGCCAAACTTGACCCTAGGTTTTAAGAGTTGGGATCTGCAACCCAAAGCCTTCCTGTTTCCTCCTCTGCCAGCATGCCTGGCGCCAGGCTCTGAGCCCAAGGAATGAAAGGACCAGCCTGACCTTTGCTGCAACCACTTCCACCCTGGAGAGAAGCCATTGAATCACAGTGTTGGGGGACATACCATCTACCTAAGCATTGCACCTGGCATGAAAACACAGGTGCAGTGGTTCAGAATTCAGGGTCCACCGTTTCCCAGTGGTTTGATCTCAGATGTGTCAACTCCTCTATCTGAGCCTCAGTTTCCTCATGTGTAGAATGGGGACTATAATCTCATAAGGTTGTCTGAGAATGAGATTATGAAGTGCTGACCACAGTGCCTGGAATGAGTAAGGTGTTTAGCTACTAACTGGCTGTCCTGTCCTCCACCTCCCAGCCCCGGCAGGCACCCCTTAGGAATGTAGGGCCCAGTCTTCAAGCTCCAAGACAACACATAGCAGCACCAGATAGAGTTATCTTTGGAGATCTGTGGGCTGACTACAAGATAAGAACAGTTTGGGCATTGCGGTCAGTCTCCAAGATGCCGCCCAAGCACCCCAGCCTCCCAGGATTCACGTTCTTGTCCAGTTCCCTTCCCCACTGAACAGGGATAACATGTGCCACCGACAGGATGGAGTGTGCCTTGTGAGTCTGGGTCATAAAAGATGTTTCAGCTGGCCGGGTGCGGTAGCTCACGCCTGTAACCCCAACACTTTGGGAGGCCGAGGCGAGCAGATCACCTGAGGTCAGGAGGTCAAGACCATCCTGGCCAACATGGTGAAACCTTGTCTCTATTAAAAATACAAAAATTAGCCAGGAGTGGTGGCACACACCTGTAATCCCAGCTACTCGGAAGGCTGAGGCAGGAGAATCACTTGAGCCCAGGAGGTGGAGGTTGCAGTGAGCCAAGATCACACCACTGCACTCCAGTCTGGGCAACAGAGCAAGACTCCATCTCAAAAAAAAAAAAAAAAAAAATGATGTTTCAGCTTCTATCTTGCCCCTTGGACCACCTGTTCTGGGAGGGACTAGCTGTCATAGTGTGGAGACTTAGCAGTCCTGTGAAAAGATCACCAGTGAGGGACTGAGGCCTCCTGCCAACAGTGTGTGCGCACCATCTTAGAATCAGATCCCCTAGCCCAGTCAGCCTTGGCCCACATATTGACTACAGCCTCCTGAGAGACCCTGAGCCCAAATCACCCAACCACCCCAGGTTCCCGACTCACAGAAACTGTGAGATAACAGACATCTGCTGCTGTTTTCAGTTGCCACCTTTTGGGGTAATTTGTTGTGCAGCATACATAATGAGTGCCCCCAGAGAAGAGGCTCAGAGAGAGGAAGAGGGCTCGAGCCTGAGGGCATCATGCTGAGCTGGGCACCATGAGGACCGAAGAGCCTCCCAGATGTCTCAGAACCCAACCTCCCCTTCACCCACAGTCAGTCAAGTTTCCGTTAACCAGGGAAATTCTTCACTGAACCCCACAGCTGACTAAGGGTTTCTATTTCCGCCCACAGTGCAGAGAACCGTCCACATTTGTCACTCACCACCCGGGTGTGTTTCTTGTTCTGGGAGCACAGCCCAGGCTTCCCCATTGTGTGAAGATGGAACTAGGTCCTGACGCACCCTCCTGAGCTACGGGTACCACTGACCTGGCAGGAGAAGTGGGAAGGAGGTGGCAGTCCCTGACCTCAGCAGCCACGCACAGTTTTCTGATCAGCACAGGAGTTTTGAGCTGCTCTGTTTTGGACCTGGGCCGCTTTACCCCTCTTTAAGCACCCTGGTGGTCCTCCATTCCCGGGAGGTCACCATATTCATGCCAAACTTAGCGCGGACACCCGATCAGCATAGCGCATAACAGCCCAAAACTCCTGGACCCAAGCGATCTTCCAGTCTCCTGAGTAGCTGGGACTACAGACACACGCAACCGCTCTCCATACCCACAGTTTTCTAAATCACAAACCTGAATGCACCTCTCTTCTGCTCAGAAACCTCTCCTGGCTCCTCTCTGCCTTTACAGGGTTCATGATGTAGCCCAGTGGTTTTCAGTGATCCTGGACCAGCAGCAGCAGCAGCAGCAGGACCTGGGAATCTGCTAGCCATGCAAATTCTGTGGCCCTACCCCAGCCCTACTGGATCAGGAACCCTGTGGGAGGGGGGTGTCTAACAATCTATGCTTTAACAAACCCTCCCGGTGATTCCAGTGCACCATCAGGTTTGAGAATGGTGTATGGATCCAGCTTTCTCTCTGACCAGTCCTCCCTGCCTCCTGTGCTCTAGAAATGCCCATCTATAGCCTCGTAGTGGCTCACACCTGTAATCCCAGAACTTTGGGAGGCTGACAAGGGTAGACTGCCTGAGGTTAGGACTTCTAGACCAGCCTGTCCAATATGGTGAAACCCCAACTCTACTAAAAATACAAAACTTAGCAGGGTGTGGTAGTGGGTGCCTGTAACCCCAGCTACTTGGGAGGCTGAGGCAGGAGAATTGCTTGAACCTGGGAGGTGGAGGTTGCAGAGAGCCAAGATCGCGCCACTGCACTCCAGCCTGGGTGACAGAGCAAGACTCTGTCTTGAAAAAAAAAGAAAAAGAAATGCCCAACTCCTCTCTCCCTCCTTCCCGCCTCTGCAAATATTCACCAGGCACCAACTCTGCACCAGGTGCAGGGTTACAGCACAGTGAATCAGACAGACATCAGTCTGCCCTCTCAGAGCTGCAATCTGCTCCCCTCATCTGGAATGCCCTTCCCTCGTTCCCCCAAGCAGTCTCTTCCCAGCCCTCACACCCAGTACAGGAGGCATTCAACAAACATTAGTTGAACAGTAAATGAACAAATGAATAAATGACTGAATGCAACACCCCGGTCAAGTCTTCCTTGACCCTGAGTTAAGTGCCCTCAGCAGGTTCTGTGCACCTCAGTCAGAGTGCCTGCCACCCTCCCCAGCGTCCAGGGCTGGGGAGCACTTGAAATGTGCATAATTCAGATTGAGACATGCTGGGGGTATAAAATGCATACCAGACTTTGAAGTTTTAGTCTGAAAAAAGATATGTAAAATATGCATTAATATTCTTATACTGAATACATGTTGAAATGATGTTAAATAATTATTCAAATTAATTTCTCCTGTTTCTTGCCTGCTTTACTGGAACTATGAGAACATTTAAAATTACATATGTGGCTCACATTATTCTTCCATTGATCAGAGCTGAGCTAGATTGTAAATACTCAGTTACATTATCATGGGCACAGCTGCACCCACAGTCACATAACTATGAGCTTTGTGAGGGTATTTCTGCCCACTTATCTTCCCTCCCTCGCTCCCTCTCTCCTCCCTTCCCTCCCTTCCTTCCTCCCTCCCTCCCTCCTTTCCTCCCTTCTCATCTCTTTCCCTCTCTTCCTTCCTCCCTCCCTCCCTTCTTTCCTCCCTCCCTCCCTTCCCTCTCTTCCTTACTCCTTCCCTCTCTTCCTTCCTCCCTCCTTCCCTACTCTCTCCCTTCCTTCCTTCCTCTCTCCCTCCCTCCCTCCCTCCCTTCCTTTGTTCCTTCCTTCCTTTGTTCCTTCCTTCCTTCCTTCCCTCCCTCCCTCTTTCCTTCCTTCCTCTCTTCCTTACTCCCTACCTATCTACCTCCCTACACCCCTCCTCCTCAACCCTTCTCTTTCTTCCCCCCTCCTCTCTCCTTCTGCCCACAAACATTGAACATCTGTTCTTGTATCCCTGCATGAAGCTTGGCACAAAGCAGGTGTCCACAATGTTTGCAGAATGAATAAACCAATGCTCAGAATGCAGACCGGCCTAGAGGTGACCCTGAGGGCATTTGCCGCCTATTGAATTCCCCATACCTGCTTGTTTGAGTGCAGGTTTCCCATTTCATTTCAAAAGGAGCCAAATTCCAAAGATGTTCTTATGTAACGTGGGGCTTGGGTCAGTTTTCTTCTCACATACAGGGCTCATGTGCGCTCAGGTACCAGGGCCAGGACTCCTGGTACAGGACACCTTGTCCTCAGAGCTCCAGGAGGCGGGCCAGAGCGTGGGCCTGGGCTTGCTGGGCCTAGGCTTGCGGCTTTAGGGTCAAGCTCTCCAGTGAGGGGAGGGCACCAGGCTGAGCCATGTGCTGCCCCCACCCACACCCCCAAGGGCCTGGGAGGATGAGGGTATACATGGGTCAGGGAGATGCAGGCATCCAAACTCTTGAGGGTGCTGCTGCGGTAAACTGGGTGTGAATCTCTGCAGTACTGCAGTAAACTGGGGCCTGGATGTGAATCACTGCAGGAATTACAGGCCTGTTTCCTGGCGGTCTCTGTCATAGATGCCAATAACCACACCCGTCCTTCAGCCCTTCAGTTTGAGAGGCTGCAAGACACTGGAATGAGCCACAATATCCCAGCTGAGCTGCCTCTTGGAGCGGGGAAGGCAGCAGGGAAACTGGCCCAGAGCCTGGCCCTTATGTCTCCAGTCCTGCTTGCAGCTCACACAAAGTCGTGGCCCCTACGATATGGGCCATCAGCCCAGGAGTATCCCTGTCCCTTCCCTTCCTACTGTTTCACACCTTCCTAACTTTGCACTGAGGTTTTCCCTGCCCCAGGGCGCTTGCTCATACTATTTTGTTCTGCCTAGAACACTCTCCTCTAGCCCAGCCTCCCCTACCCTTCTGCACGCCTGGCTCTATTCTCATCCTTCAGGTCTCCTAAATGTCACCTCCTCAGAGAGACCCACCTGACTGGCCTTCCTATACATACACTGTCCCTCTGTTCCCTAGCAAAGTACCCTGTCTGTTCCTTTATAGCATTTAGTCAGACTTTTAAATGATAGTTTATGTGTTTGTGGATTTATAGTTTCTCCCTATAGATTATAAACCCTATAAAGACAGACTTTTCTGTTTACTTATAAATGAGTCCTGGCACACCACAGGGATTCAATAAATTTTGGCTCTGAAGTCGGGGCACAGTGACTCATGCCTTTAATCCCAGCACTTTGGGAGGCCGAGATGGGTGGATCACTTGAGGCCAGAAATTCAAGACCAGCCTGGCCAACATAGTGAGACCCCATCTCTACTAAAAATATAAAAATTAGCTGTACATGGTGGCATGCACCTGTAATCCCAGCTACTCAAGAGGCTGAGGCCCGAGAATTGCTTGAATTCTGGAGGTGGAGGTTGCAGTGAGCTGGGATTGTGCCACTGCACTCCAGTCTGGGTGACAGAGCAAGACCATGTCTCAAAAAAAAATTTTTTTTTTTTTTTGCTCTGCAGTAAAGGCAGGCAGATAGGTTCATCTCTATGCGGCAGCGGGGTGGGGGTGGGGCAGGGATTTGCAGGGGAGGAGGTTAGTGAGCTGCCACCTTTGCCTTAAGGAATCCTGTCTTCCTCTTTAATATAGTCCATAGGCCAGAATATGACTTTCCAGGCCTTCAAACCACACATTTAAAAAATCTTCACATATAAATTTGGCAAATGAAGGCTCACAAATGGTCCATATTATGTGATTCCACTTGCATGACTTTCTAGAAAAAGCAAAATCAACAATATGCTTTTATAATTTGTTTAAAAACAGACAATAGCAAGCGTTGATGAGGATGTGAAGAAACTAGAACCCTTGTACATTGCTGGTGGGAATATAAAGTGGTGTATAGCTGCTGTGGAAAACAGTCTGGCAGTTCTTCAAAAAGTTAAACATAGGCTGGCATGATGGCTCACGCCTGTAATCCCAGCACTTTGGGCCAAGGCTGGTGGATCACCTGAGGTAAGGAGTTCAAGACCAGCCTGGACAACATGGTGAAACCCTGTCTCTACCAAAAATACAAAAATTAGCAAGCACTTGTAATCCCAGCAACTTTGAGAGGCTGAGGCAGGGGAATTGCTTGAACCTGGGAGACAGAGGTTGCAGTGAGCCAAGATCATGCCATTGCACTCTAGCCTGGGTGGCAGAGCAAGATTCCATCTCAAAAAAAAAAAAAAAGAAAAGTTCAACAGAGTTACCAGATGACCCGGCAATCCCACTCCTAGGAATCTACCAAAATACAGTTGTCTTTCAGTATCTGCAGGGGACTGGTTCCAAGACCTCCCTTGGATACCACAATCCGCAGAGCCTCAAATTCCTTATATAAAATGCTTACATAACCTATGCACGTCTTCCCATATACTTCAAATCATCTCCAGATTATTTATGATACCTAATACAATGTAAATGCTATGTAAATAGTTGCTATATTATGTTGTTTTAAAATTTGTGTTATTTTATTGTTGTATTGTTATTTTTCATTGTGTTTCATTTTTCAAATAATTTCAATCCGTGGGTGGTTGAATCTGTGGATGCAGAAACCACGGCTACAGCAGGCCGACTGTAATTGGAAACAGGCGTTGCTTAAACAAATGTATGTGTACTCATATTCACAGCAGCACTATTCACAATAACCCAAAGATGAAAATAACCCAAGCGTCCACCAATGGATAGACAGAATAAAAGTGTGAGATATACAGCTACAGCTACAGATACAGATGTAAATATGCCTATACAAGTGGCGTATCCTTTATCCAAAATTCTTAGGACTAGAAGCGTTTTGAATTTCAGATTTCTGGATTTGGGATGCTTAACCTGTATCTACATAAAATGAATCATACAGGGCCATAATGGAATAAAGTACTGATGGCTGCTACAGTATAGATGAACCCAGAAGACATTATGCTGAGTGGAAGGAGTCAGACTCAAAGGGTTACACGTTGCATGACTCCATTTATACGAAATATCCAGAATAGGTAAATCCATAGAGAAAGAATACAGATTGGTGCGTGCCAGGACCTGGAGGGAGGGAAAAATGGGGAGTGACTGCTTAATAAATTTTTTGAGGGGTGATGAAAATGTTCTAGAGCTAGATAGAGGGGGTTGCACAACCTCGTGGATATACTAAATGCCACTGTTCACTTTAAAATAGTGAATTTTGCTGGGCACATTGGCTCACACCAGTTATCCCAGCACTTTGGGAGGCCGAGGCAAGGGAATCACTTGAGTTCAGAAGTTCGAGACCAGCATGGTCAAAATGGTGAAACCCTGTCTCTATTAAAAATACAATAGCCAGGCATAGTGGTGCACACCTGTAATTCCAGCTACTCAGGAGGCTGAGGCACGAGAATCACTTGAACCTGGGAGGTGGAGGTTGCAGTGAGCCAAGATCGCGCCACTGAATTCAGCCTGGGTGACATGTCAAGACTCTGTCTCAAAAATAAATGAACAAATAAAAATAAAATGGCTAATTTTTTTATGTATATATCACCTCAAAAAGAAAAGAAAAGAAAAGAAAAGAAAATAGCCCATAGTGAGAAAAAAAACCCATCAGAACAGTAACTTCCTGGGAAAGGGTGGGGGATGGACTGGGAAGGGTCAGGGGGACTTTTTGGGCTGAAGGCATTGTCCTAGAGAAATATAACATAGGCCACATATATGATTTGAAATGTTTTGTTAGCAACATTTAAAAAATAAAGACAGGTGATATTTTATATTTTATATAATCCAATATGTCCAAAATATTATAATTTTGTCATGTAAGTAGTATTTCATAATTCTGCCTCTTGACTGCAGTGCTGGTCACACAAATCTGCTCCTGTAATGAAAGATTTCACAGAGCCAAACACACACATACACACACATATGAATGCATGTAAAACTGGCTCTGGGTAGAATTGGTGAACTGTATCAATATCAATTTACTGGTTGTGATAACATATATTGGTTTTGCAAAATGATACCATTTGGGAGGCCGAGGTGGGAGGATCGCTTGAGGCCAGGAGTTCAATACCAGCCTTGCCAACATGGTGAAACCCCTCTCTACTAAAAACAAAAAATAGCCAGGCGTGGCGGTGTATGCCTGTAATCTCAGCTACTCGGGAGGCTAAGGCAGAAGAATCACTTGAACCCAGGAAACAGAGGTTGCAGTGAGCTGAGATTGTGCCACTGCACTCCAGCCTGGGTGACAGAGTGAGACGCTATCTCCAAAAACAAAAAAAAGTTACCCTTTGGGTGTAAAGTAGAAGAGATCTCCCTGTATTTTTTTAACTGCATGTAAATCTATAATTATCTCAAAATATAAAGGCATGAGCTTAGCTCACTGGTGTGGGCCATGGGGTCCTGAGATGAAACGCAGGACTGGTGTGGGTGTGCAGTGATTCAGATGGACTATGTCCGGAGTGTACACTGTGCTTAGCAAACTAGAGACAGCCTTTGCCCTGTGGAGCTCACAGTGATGCACAGTAACAAACAGCCCTGAAATAGATGGAAAACAGCCCAGGGCGGGAGCAGTAAGAAAAGGCAATCCATGCTATGAGGGTACATAGTGCCCAGGCAGGGCCTCAGCACAGTCACGGGACTGCAGTTTTAGGGGGAAACACCAACTGATAGAATCAAAGAATCATGGCAGGGCGGGGTGGCTCACGCCTGGAATCCCAGCACTTTGGGAGGACGAGACAGGTGGGTCACCTAAACTCAGGAGTTCGAGGCCAGCCTGGCCAACATGGCGAAACCCTGTCTCTAGTAAAAATACAAAAATTATCCGAGCATGGTGGTGGTGAGCACCTGTGATCCCAGCTACTAGGGAGAATGAGGCAAGAGAATCGCTTGAACCCAGGAGGTAGAGGTTGCAGTGAACCCAATTCACACCACTGCCCTCCAGCCTGGGCAACAGAGCAAGACACCATCTCGGAGAT